>NC_034410.1:85082658-85097304 GCF_002078875.1 Numida meleagris
AAGGAAAGGAAAGGAAAGGAAAGGAAAGGAAAGGAAAGGAAAGGAAAGGAAAGGAAAGGAAAGGAAAGGAAAGGAAAGGAAAGGAAAGGAAAGGAAATTCATCTCAGGATTCCTAATGACATAAAAGCACATATAATCACAAGGCAAAGCAACCTCATCATTACAGAAATGTGAACACATAAAAGTAGCTTTTGCTTCATGAAGTTGCAGGTAATTCTGGAAACACAAAATAATGAAGATTTAGGTTTTAGTATGTAGATGCAAAATATGATGTTTGGTTGATCTCCTTCCATGTAGGAAAGAAAACAACAAACAGGAAATGGTAGTAGTAGGATATGAGCTACTTCTGTCAGCTATGTAATGTTTTGCCTTAGAAGCCTATGGGAGAAACGCCTGATTTCTCAGACATTAAAATGTGCAATTAAAAATTCAGATCTTATATATAACCAGGTGACACTAAACAAATGAGTTGTAGTCACAGTTGTAGCTGCCTCTAACATGTCAGGGAGGGATGCAATATATTATCACATTTACTGAGTAGGGTCATTGGAGGGGTGATGCTTCCAAATAAGAAATAAAACTTGTTGGTCCTTACCTTCTTCCTCCACATTTGAGATCTGTCTTTATATTAAGTGCCAGCTGCAAAATTCCGTAGTTACCCCACAACTATGCTCTGCTCTTACTTCCCATATTTGTGCCATCCACACAGGGGATAGTTATGGTCAGAATCTCACACTCACTGTAACAGCTGTGCAGACCTGACACTTCTTTTAGCATCTGCAAAAGGCAGGGCGTAGGGAAGTGAATGGATTGCGTATGCTAGCTAACACTGCTGTTGCCAGCCTCACCCTCTCTAAGAGCAAAGCAGCTGCCTCAGTGCTGAGCTCTTTGAATCATGATGCCACTCTAAATTCCTGTGGTGGCAGGATGGCTGTTCTTCATCCCCAATACTGAGCTGCAGTTGTAGGCCGTAATTTAGCTCTAAACAAGTAACCTTCACATTCCTATTCTTCTGCAAACAATCAACAGAAATCTAAACATGTGCATAACAGAATATACTAAGAACAGAGGTCTAAATTTAGAAGTCATGCATTTGGGATTTCAAAGCAGCTTCAAGTGCTGTTAGTACTTTTGGCAGCCCAGATTTATGTTAATTACATGAGGGTTGCTGGAGATGTCTCTTAGTGTCTGGACATTTTTGCATGTACTCTGTCTGTCTTGGTTTCCTGCATGCCACAGTCTTCGGCCGAATGTCAAATTTTAGCTGCAGTGCTGAAATCATAATTCCACATGAATTCTAAAGGGCCAGAGAGAATTGCATTTCATAGCTTAGTTTTCTGCAGCAATATGGACTCAGTATTACAAGCCATGTAACATGTGACTACTGCTGAAGGAAGCAGGCACAGCTGGCAGCTGCGTGGATGAGCAAGCACGTTGAATGAGGACATTTTTCAAGCACTGGTTGGGGAGAGAGAAAAATATGCAAATAATTTCTTTGGCAGTGTTTATTTATTTATTTTGGAGCTCACCCCATTGTTTATCATCATGATAGTTTCTGACAGATCATGTGTTGTGGTTACTTTGTTTTTCAAAACTGAATGTTCTGATATAAGGGCTGCTGCCCACCCCACTTATTAATAGCAAGGGGTTGTAAAGTTCCATAAGTGCACAGTTTATCATATCATATGTTATGTCTTGTCTAGGAGGAAGGTTTTCATCCCTGAAAAAGCAGACAATAATAGACAATAATATACCATAATTTGTGACAGCTAGAATGTCTTTGCCAGGAAATGTAATGACCAAGCTGGGCAGATTATTTGGACTGTGTTATCCAAAAGCCACCTGATTATTCAACGTGTATATTGAATGAGAGTTTGTGAATGCCAATCCAGTGCAGTTATTTCAATTGTATATTAAATGTGGCACAGGAAAAGTCCATTCTATTTCTCTGCATACCTTCTTCTTGTCCCACGTATTTTACCTCTTTCAGTCATGTTTTGGATCAAGGACAACTCACTGCACAGTGGTAATAAAACATCTGCTTTGATTAAAATATGAGCTTTGTAATGCTCAAGCCTCTTATCAGACCTTACATATATTCATGGAAACTTCTGCTTCCAGGAGAACTGAACAAGAGGAGGTCATATTCCATGGACCATTGTCTTTCTCCCAGTAGCATTTTCTTAAGACCTGTAGTGACAATGGAATCAACCCTTGGCTACACAGCAACAGGAGCTTCAAGGCAGAGTGCAGGGTGGCAAAGCGGCACTGCAACATGCAAGTCTAAACAGCAAAGACATTAATGTGAGGTTAGTACAGCTTGGTTAATAGGAAGTACAATGGCAAGAAGGAAAACCCTTTTTTTAGCTAAATCTGGCTCAGAGATTCTCAGTGTTTTGCAGAGGAAACTGAATTTTGCTTCCCATAGAGGCAACGGCAGGGTCAGAACAAGGGTAGGAACTCTTCTGAGTGGGAAGGAAAGAGGGAAAGGGCATAATTAAATAAAGAGCTGGGGGAAGAGGCTGAGGGATTTGAATATTTTCTTTTTTTGCTCCTGCCCAAATTTGCTTTTTTTGTGGGCAAAATGTTCCTATGCATGGGGATGCCCTACTTCCACAAGCCTTTGGCACTGTAGGCTCCCCAGGAAAAGGGAAAGAAGACTGTAGGCTCAGAACTATTAACTACCTCTAGAAGCAGTCTACTTTGCCATGCTTACAGCTGACCATGTTATGCTGGATGGAATTTTTAGCACATAATATATATACAAGGTACTACTTTCTACTGATGGCATACATTCTGCAAATTTAATTTGGCAAAGCTATCTGGCTTATAATGTTCTGGCTGCAAAAACTGCTGTCTGTGGATGTCTGTGGCAACTGAACGAAGTATTCTTTTGACTCCTTAAGTACTACCTGGGGTATTGGAAGCAGATCTGAAAAAAACAATGCTGGTAACCTCAGCAGATGCCTGAAGCATAGTATTCATAAATTGATGTTGCCCTTCCACCATTTGAAGTGCATACCTGGAAAAGGGCATATTTTCCAGCAGGGGAACTCCCCTCTGCCCAGCCCTTCAGGTCCCATTTCTCCAAGGCAGCTAAAGGAAATCACTTCCGAGGAATAATATGTTAACATCTGTTTTTAACCTGGAACAGATCTAGATCTGCTGGTAGGCATGTTATGAGACTTGTGTGTGTAAGCAGTTCTCTGGATGTCATTTGCACAAGTAAAGCTGTGGCTTGTTTCTTTGGTTACCAGCCTTTAGTTCTTGGAGTACAACTTGCAATAATGAATTTATAGAGGTGACTGAGGGCCTTAAACCCACACTGTTTCATTCATATAGCCCCTTGCACTGAGTTCTCTTGCCATCATGGCGCCAAATTTGAGTTGTACCCCATCCTTTGTTTTGCTCCTCTTCTGAAAAGGCCTCAATTCACTCCATGCTTGCTTGTACAAAACCTTATTGTCCTATGATTCCACAATATGGTCTGGAGGCTTGTGATAATGCCAGGTACATTTATTTATATGCAAAACTCTTTTCAAAAAAGAGGATTAAGGGCCAGATCCCTGGCTTCCATTATAAGTGGAATCCAGCTGCCATCCAATAATCAACACTGCATATACAATTTTACAAAAAAAATAAAAAAAATATAAAAAAAATCTGGGCATTAACAGTTAAATCTGTCAGCCTGCTGCACATATTTCTTTATAACTCTGTTCCCCTACACCTGTCTCAGGTTGGTTCCTCCTATCTTCAGACTGTGAAAATATGTACAAAGGTCAAAATAACAAATTACTAAGAGATTGTTGGAAATAGATCATTTAAATAGGAAATGGGGTTTTATAATCTATGTTTGCCCTACTCCCTGTAAGGGCAGAAGGGTTTATGGTTGTAAAAAGCAGGAGTTAGTAGAATCTCACAGGTAGAATGTCTCCAAGCAGGAGATTAATGTGGTGAAAATAAAGCAGTTGCATAAAAATTGATATACAGAAATTATATGAGAATTGTATTGCAGCTAAATAAGTTGGGCAGCATTGCCACAGTGTGTTCATTATGTTGAATCTCTCAGCCTTCTTAGGTGGAGGAGAGGATGCCCATTTAACTCACTTCTCCTTGGCTGTGGTCAGGCCTCACCCAGTTAATGTAACAAATGCTTGAAAAAAGCCACTCATGGCCACTATCTTCTATGGGAGGAGGTTAAGGTATTCCCTGCCCAAGTCCTTTTCCTGAACAAACAAGAGAGCAGAGCCCAGGGGGTTCTTTAGTTGGTCCTTTGATTCTTTTTGGCCTGGAAAAAATATCAGTTTTTCTTGGCTGGCTTCAGATGGATGACATCTTGGGGTGTACTGACACTGCAGTGGAGGACAAAACCAAAAGGCTGGATGCATCGCTTGAAATATGCATTGAAGTGAAGAGATTCCACAGCACTATTTTGGCATGAAGGACTTAATGATGAAAAAGACTGGTGGACTACATCTCTCAGATTAGAGGCTTACAGAGTTGGTATTCCAAGGGAAATGACTGGTATAACTTCTGGAGGAAATTTACAGAAAAAAAAAAAGAATTGCAAAACTTTACAGCAACAGTCTCTTGCACCTTTTCTCCACTTGCTTCTTCCACTTGTTTGCTATGTCCACTATTCTTTATTATAACAGTGATTGTCACTTCTTTTTATATAGCAACTACAGCAAAGGTTACTAAGCTTGATTTGGCTTAATGAAGTCCAGTTAGTACCTCAGCCTGTTTAAACAACATACTGAACTCTCTCTGCCCCCCCAAACACCATTTGTAATTTGTTAGCTGTGATCCTGTGTAGCTTTAGTCAACATGAGGAAGGGCTATCTCAAATATCTTCTTGTAAAAAAAAAATAAACACTGAATAAATTTACCCCTAAAAGGAACTTTTATATATTTATTACATGCTCAAATATTTTAAAAGAAAGAATATAATCAAAGAAAAGCCTTTTAATTATATATTCATATATTAATCATTTTATCATGCAATAATTCTAATGCTCACAGTAAAATTACTCAGTAAACATTCTTGCAATGCTAATACACAATAGTAAGCCTTCCAATGACCTCTGTCTAATTTATGAGAATGGAAGAGCTTAGTATGAGTAATATTCTAGGTTCTTAAGGTCTTTTATTAGTATAATCTAATGTTACATACTTCAGCAGCTTTAATTTCACTCTAGTGTCTGTGGATGAAGAACAAGCCAAAGAAAATCTGTATGCCACACTCTTGTTGAATAAACTCTACTACTATCATAAAGTAGTAAGGTTTTTTCTTGGTATAAATATGTTAAAAATTAAACAGAAAAGCAAAGGACAAAGAGACAAAGAAAAGGTGTACAGAAAAAAATAGACAAGTTTGAGCTGCTATTCAGAACCCTCTGAGTTCAAAAATATTAGTGACTCGATTTTTGAAGATATTTTGGAGATCTAGAATGCATTCAGAGATGTTTTAATCAAATCTTGCCAGCCAGTTTTTGTGTTCTAATGTCCATCACCAGAAAAATGTATTTTTTTTCTCTTTTATATGATATAGATTAGTACCACCACTGGGGTTGCTAACACAATCTCTTTGTTTTCCTTACACCTCTTAATGATATTTGACTTCAGTCATGATGTTGTACTGAGAGGAATTCTCTAGTTTTAAGCACTGAGAGAGTTGCCATCAAAGTCCAACATTTAGATGTCGCAAGTCTCCAGAATTCCTGCTTTGCTGTTGTCCTGACAGATCTTTCAGAAAAACAGAAGCAAAATCAAGGAAAACCTCAAACCTGTTAATTTCTGTTTAGCCCTTTCAGCTTAACTTGTGCACAAAAACTGAATGCTGAAAGTATGTGGCAGACTCAGTGTCACAATACATTGCCATATGCATCGTATGCTTTGAGTATGCATTCATTTCTTGTTGAAATTTCCTGGTAATGGCTTCTATCCTGAAGGAGGTTTTTCACAAACTTTAAGGAAAGCAATTCAGATTTATGTGTGTTAGAGATCAGAAAAAATTACTTTTCAATCTACCTTTTGTTGACAAACATATATATGAAATGTGTGGGGTTGGAAAATGCCTTTTCATATGGAAATAGTTCACTGAAGTGTAATGTAGAGATTTGTTCTAGATAAGTTTTTTTTTTTTTTTTTTTTTTACCAAGCAAGCTAGGAATGCTTAGAAATCTTGTACTTACCATGCACGTCCTTTTTTTATTTTTTTTTTATATTTGTTACTTTCATCTTTCAGAGTTCTACAGGCACACATTTGTAGTTAAGTTTATGGCTGGAGAAAACTGGTAAAGGCTGAGATTCTTCTCAGCATGAATGGGTAACATTGTTCTCATAACATCTCTGGTACTGAATATATAAATGAGATGGTAAATGACCTGAGTTCAGTTTATTTATTGATTGATCTTACTGAGTTCAAATTTTCTTCAGTGAAACTTCTTATCCTCTTCCATAATATAAAGGATTGCAACATGGAAACAATCCTCTTTGGCTACAAAAGCAGTGCAGAGGGTCACATTCATATGATTATATGATGTTTGCTTTTCCCAAGCTGTTCCTTTATCAGGGAAATTTTAGCTACTTGTTTCTTTACACCTATATTTGAGCACAACCATTTACATTTTACATTTGATCACATATAAATGGGTTTTCACTCATGCTAGTGCCTATGATTTTACCAAGTATGTTATCACAGAATAATAGAATCATTGAGGTTGGAAAAGACCACTGAGATCATCTAGTCCGACCTCCAAGTCATCCCCACCAGGCCCAGCCCACTAACCATGTTTCTCAGTGCCATATTTACATGTTTCTTGAACACTTCCAGTGACGTTGACTCCACCATCTCCCTGGCAGCCTGCTCCAATGCTTCACCACTCTTTCTGAGAAGAATTTTTTCCAACCTGAACCTTCCCTGGTGTAACTTAAATCTATAACTTCTTGTGTTGTTGGCAAGATAGGACAAGATTTTGCCTTTTTTGTAGAAGAATACAACCATGATAGGCAAGACCGGTGAGCCATCTAGCCAAATACTCCTTCTTTGACAGCAGTCTTTATCTTCTTGGCAGGGGTGACATGAAGGCCAGAAGGTTTTTTTCCAGTTAAAATCCTGTCAGAGGTGTTTGTATCCGTGATTTCATCAGATGCCGTGAACAACTGGTATATTGCATTTGAGTTCTCTCCTGGCTTAGCACAAAAACCTAAAACAACCCTAGTAGCCAAAAATACATGCGTAAGGGAAAGTAGAAGAATCAGATATCAGTATTTTTCATAAGAGTATTCTCCCAGTCACCAAGAATATATGACATAGGGATTTCCCAAGCCTAAATTCTATCCTGACTGTTACTGATGAATTTTTCTTCCGTGAAATTGTCTGTTTTTTTTTTTAAATCCAAACACATTTTTAACATCCAGGGTTCGCCGTTTTACATTTCATCAATTGATCTTTCAGTGCCATCCTTACTAATCTTAATACCTTCGAATCATTGTACCAAACACTGTCTATTAATACCATTTCAGATGATTGATCACCATTTGAGACTTCTCAGCTAATTTCCCTGTATCATGAACACTGACCATTTATTCTTACCATCTGTTAAAAAATTATTATCCATTTAGAGAGTGACTGAGTTTCTTTAAAAGTAATTGAAAAGGCTCTTTTCTGAACTTCTTTTTGCATGTTTAAGAAGGCTAGATTAGCTAATCTTTACCCACACTGGTTTGACTTTTTCAAAAAAGTTCTATAGGTTTTTGAGTTGTGACTTCTTTCCACACACAAAAATAATTGTTTATTTTGTGTTTATTCATATCACCAATAATGAGATCCATCTTCTTTACATATTGCATTTTCCGTAGCCTTTTTCAATCACTGCATTTATCAATAGTAACTATTTTCAGGTCACAGACAGAAAAATTAAGTAAGAAGGGACAACAACTTATCAATAATGCTTCTTAATTCATGATTTTACTGAGAAGTGAGCAAAAATTTTCTTTTATTTAATGATTATTATTTAGACTTCATAATGATTTTTTTTCATTAGAATTTCAGAATACGTGGTATCTTGTCAGCTATTCTACCAAAAAACATTTTTTCCTTTTTTTTTTCTTAGTAGGTATTATCATGGTGTGGTCCAATTTATAGGAGGGAGAGGAGGTTCTTTTAATATATGTATACCTGACAGCAAGATTAAGACACAATGGGTCAAATGTTAGCCCAAATAGTTTATTACAAATCCTAGTTGCTTAGGGAGAAGGGGAAGGGAAGGCGGGCTATAGAAAAGGGATAGGAAATAAAAGCAAGAAGTCCTTGTAGAAAGCAAGAGAGATATAGTCACCACAGTGGGTCCATTGATCTCAGGAACTCGTCCAATCACTGCAGGGGATGGGAGAAAGCCAGGAAGCTTCGCAGCAAGCAGGCCCCGGGGGTTCTTTCCTAAGAGGCTTCTTTCTCTTAGGGAATTCCTCCATCAAAGGTTTCTTTTCTTTGGGAGTTCTTCTCCTCCAAAGGTTTCATTTCTTTGGGAGTTCTTCTCCTCCTGTTCTCTCTGTTAGGTGACACACCTGGCCCAACAGATAAGCCAGCAGGGAGTGATGCCTTCGTTGCCATGTACAAGCATTACCACCTTTTGCAGTGGTCAGCTCCTTCAAGCCACACCCCTGAAAAAGACTGCTTGTCCCTCTTCTGCTTATCTTTACAATCATAAGCAGAAGCACCCTGGCACGATGACACCAACCGCTCACCCCCTAGATAGTTTGCAGTTGTCAGTTAGAGTCTTATCACCAAAAAGGCCTCATGAAGCAAGCTTTGAGGCAAAAGAAAAAACAGTTCTTGTCTTCCACACAATTATATTATTCTTACATCTTTTTTAAACATATGTCATGCTGAGTACTTGATTAATCTGTGGTGAGTGTCAGATTAGAAGGTCTATAATTTTTATAATCCTGTTTATTTTTCTAAAATATGGTGACTACAGTAGCTCTATTTCATTTTTAGGTAGTTTCCCAAATTCCTAGAGTTACTGAAGAACAGTCTTAGTAGTCTAGAGAGTTTTTTGTTTAGTTCTTTTCATGGCTCGCATATTTTCTAGAGTTACTGATTCAAAAATGACTAGCATTAGAAGATGGAGTGTAATATCCAGGTAATAATTTTTCCAGCAGAAAGTGTTTCATCGTCATAGAATTCTGTACCTATATAATTTCTTTCTCTTCCAAACAGAATTCTTATGTCTTCTCATAATTATTCTTGGCAATTCTACAATTTCCATTTCTCAGAATTCCTTCTGTTCCAAATATTCTGTCTTGTTGGAGATTGGGTAGCAGCACAATGGGACAGTGCTTTAACTTAAAGGTGCAATGACTGCTATCAGGTTTTTCATTTATGTCTGGTGATAAAGAAAGGAAAGCTAGCATTTCCATCTCTTAAAATGACTCATGTAAACATGATTTTGGACAATTGTGGAAAAATTACATTAAGAGATCAACTATATGAAACCGTTGTTTGTGTTAGAGGAATTCTGCTTCTGAAATTAAGTTAAAGTAACATAGCAAAGAAACATCTTGTCTCTCAGGAAATCCACAGCAAAAACTAGAGATGGTGCTGTGTCCAGGGCTCGAGTCTGCAAGCAGACAAATCACAGAATCATAGAATCACCAAGGTTGGAAAAGACATACACGATCATCCAGTCCAACCATCCACCTATCACCAATAGTTCTCACTAAACCACGTCCCTCAACACAACGTCTAAACACTCCTTGAACAGATGTTCAAAGTGTTCAGGGTCAGAGACTCCACCACCTAACCTTGGCAGCCCATTCCAGTGCCTGACCACTCTTTCAGAAAAGTAGTATTTCCTAATGTTAAGCCTGAATCTCCCCTGGTGCAACTTGACACCATTCCCTCTAGTCCTATCACTAGTTACACAAGAGAAGAGGCTGACCCCCAGCTCACTACAACCTCCCTTCAGGTAGTTATAGAGAGCAATAAAGTCTTCCCTGAGCATCCTCTTCCCCAGACTGAACAATCCCAGCTCTCTCAGATGCTCCTCATAAGGCCTGTGCTCCAGACCCCTCACAGCTTCATTGGCCTTCTCTGGACGTACTCCAGGGCCTTCATGTCTTTCTTGCAGTGAGAGGCCCCAAATTGAACACAGTACTCAAGATATGGCCTCACCAGTGCTGAGTACAGAGGGACAATTACTTCCCTGCTCCTGCTAGCAACACTATTTCTGATAGGAGTCAGGATGCCATTGGCCTTCTTGGCCACCTGGGCACACTGCTGGCTCATGTTCAGCCAAGCATCGACTAATACCCCCAGGTCTGTTTCCTCTACACAGTCTTCCAGCCAATCTGCCCCAGGGGCGTAGCATTGCCTGGGGTTGTTGTGGCCAAAGTGCAGGACCCAGCATTTTATCCCATTGGCCTCAGCCCAGAGATCCAGCCTGTGCTGATCCCTCTGTAGGCCCTTGCTACCCCCAGGCGGTTCAACACTTCCTGCCAGCTTGGTGTCGTCTGCAAACTTACTGAGGGTGCACTCAATGCCCTCATCCTGATCATCAGTAAATATTCCGTGTCTTTGCCCTAGCATTCCTGGGAGTGATTCAGGTGCCTAAACACAGATTCTAGAGAATGTATGGGACCTCCACAAAAGGATGGCAGATATAACTTGGAAGCCACAAGAGATCTACGTGCTTCTGGAGCAGCAGCTGGTGATCAGGCAGGGTGAAAGAAGTCATCTGAAATGGTCTGTGTTCAGACAAATTTGCATTATTGCCCTTCTGACAGGCTGGGAAGATGACTTAAATTAATGGTATCAGTAGTATTCACTAACAGTGTTTTTCATATCTTTTAATTTTGCACTAGCATCTGAACTCAGAACAGCAGACAGAACCTAGAACTAGAAATATAATGTAGTGTATAATACTAAGTATGCAGTGAAATCAAGCCTCAAGCATCTTGAACATGTGAAATGTTTGGATACTTTTCATCCTAAATGTAATTTATAAAATAAGTTATGAAAATGTTAAAACACATGCTGATCAAAGACTTGCAGAAAAGAACAGTAGAATATCATTCTTCTACTGACTCATATTTAGACTGTGATGTGGAGTAAATAATTTCATATAGTTGCAGACCCATTGACGTACCTACAAAATCAAACCAGTTGTGCTTTCCATTTTTACATAAGACTTTTTGGTTCTTATGGATGAAAGAAATATGTCCATAGCATGTAGTGTTTTAGGAAAAGATTTTGAGGTAAATAAAACTTGAACAACATGATAGGTATCCAATACTAGAGGTACCTCTAGAGGTAAAGAATTTGCAGTCTGTCTGTTAAAAGCTTACTAGCTGCTGTTTTTCTTCAAAACTGACATGGTAAAAGGGTAAGATGAACACAGCAAAGTTTTTATTAAGTGGGAAAATATTGTATGCAACATGTTTTATTAATTGGCTTTATTCTACCAAATGAAAGCATGAATCATGTAATGGCACCTGGAGTATTAATGCAGATATTTTAGCAGCTTATCCAAGTGATCCTCTTTCAGCCATGGCTTTCAGCACAGTTGTGCAAATTGCCTAGTACGAACAAACAAACAAACACCTACAAAAGCAAACAAAAATCATAACCATCAGACAAACAAAACCCAGACAAATGAAGAAAAATAAAGTAAATAAATGAATCTGAGTCCTTTATTTTTCACTTTATTCAAGAACTGGAGGCTTTAGCAGATCCATCCACAGATCAAGACACAGAATCTGTCATTTCCTCAGAACAATCTGGGGTGTATATAAAATAAGTTTCTAGTTCAGACAAAAATTCTGTGTGCATAAGTCTACAGCTTTACACTAAAGAAAGCATTTGTGCATTAAATTCAAAGGTATTGTGTGAATCTTTTTCTCTGTAAGCTTTATTTTTTCTAAGTAAAACTGAGATCACCAGAACAAGAGAGAGACAAGCAATTGTTTTTCTAAGTAATAAGTACTTCATAAACTTTTAAATATTCAGCTGTTGTACTTTATGCACTTCACTAGTTAACTGAACATTCACTGGTTTCTGTCATAAACTCATATAAGAAAGCCTTGGATGTGTAAAAATCAGGAAAAAAATAGCAAAAAAAGAAGCATTTCCTTCAGTTATATTTTCTCATTTAATGAAAACTTGTCGTGGCTTGTTAAAAAAAAAGCTGCTCAGATTGATGAGAGGAGTAGGGTTAAGAAAGCTTGGATAAGGTTTGAATAGTTCACTCAAAGTCTGAACTCTCATAACCTGTATTTGTGAAAAGCAAATTCCATCAGGGCAAAAAAAAAAAAAAAAACACACAAAAAACAAAAAAAACAAACCAAGCCAAACCAAAACAAAAACCCAAAGAACAAAACAATCTCAGTCATCTATTTACTCTATCAGTCTGTCTCTGCAAGTGGCAGAGATGTTTCAGAAGAAGGTACTAACACGTGGAACAATTTCTTTACAGCAAGGGTGATGGAGCGCTGGAACAGGTTGTCCGGAGAGGTTGTGGAGTCTCTTTCTGTGGAGATATTAAAGACCTGTCTGAGTGCCTACCTCTGTGACCTATTGTAGGGAACCTGCTTTAGCAGGGGGGTTGGACTTGATAATCTCTTGAGGTCCCTTCCAACCCCTGTGCTTCTATTATTCTGTGAAGGTACATAAAATGCTGCACTGTTCCAAGGAATTTCTTCATATCACCAGCTGATTTGAGACAGATAGATGATCTCAAGCGGGTAGTTTTTATAAATTTAAATAACTTGAAATTAAATAACTTGAAAATATTAAATATATATTTACAGTTCTCATAAAAGTATCAGTTCTATAAATTCAAAGGTCTTGACCTCAATATCCTGTGATGATGACTTTTAAAGTTAACAACGCCATGCAGTTAGACTATGTCTAACTAGTAAATGAGTAAAAAAAAAAAGCTAAAATAAAAATTCAGTGAAGTTGAATTCCTCAAACTTTAAAAAATGTAATTTATTTTTTAGTATTTTGTTTAAGATATTTGCGCATTTTTTCTGTGCATTAAAGTAATATTAGCCAGTCGAGATGACAGCATGGATATATCTTATGTATTTAGAACTTTTTACATTTTTACACACCTTCTGAAGGTTCTGTGACCATTAACAAGTGCACAATGCCATATGTCCTCATGCACATGGCTCTGATTTAAAAAACAAAATAAGAAAATTCTGTGGGACACAGATTCTTACAGGCGATTCTCACAAGATGTCCACCCACTTTTTTCACATCAGAAACATTTGAACAGTTCAGAAGACTTCAGAATAGTATTCAGACTTAAAAATGGAGACTTCAGCATTTTTGAAATTTGGCCATCTTTACTCAGTAAACTTCAACCAGTAACGTTTTAATATTAACATAATGTTTCACTTGAATAAATAAAAAAATATGGTATTCTTTTCACATCTATCATTTAAACCACCCATCCACTGGAAAAAGAAATATAACTTTTAAACTTACACAGGTAGAATTATCATAAGCATGAGAGTGATTTTAATTTTTATTAGCATTTAACATTTACTTAAAAAATGATATATTCTATTCTGCAAAAGCAAGATTTTCCTACAATGTGATCCTCTGGCGTAAGGACTGACCTTGATCCTGAAGGTGTGCCTCAAGCAGTATCTCCACTGCTTCAGGACTTTTATGCCTAATAGTTTTTAAGAAATCTCACTGAAATATCTCCCTTCTATTATATTTCATGCATAGAGAGAATATTAGGATACAGATACTCCCTTGTCTCTCTGGAAAGCACTCAAAACTGCAGACTTCTAAAACATGCTAGCATTCCTAGTTACCATAGTGCTTATCTCATTCGAATAACAAAGCCTGAAATCCTTTAATAATAACAACAACAACAAAAAAAAAAAAAAAAAAAAGAAAGAAAGGGGGAAAAAGAACCTCTGATAAAAGGATTTAGAGTCTTCTATAATAGTACAATTCAAATCAAATTGTTTTAATTCAAGTATTTAGAATGCAGTAACACATTTCAAAACCATAATGTGTTTGTAGATAACTCATTTTCTTTGTGTATAGAAATCTCAAAAGAGAGATGTGAGTTCATTACTGAGTTTTGATCATTTATTTTGTATAAGTAATGATTATAACCTAAAATACTCTGTTTTTAATTTCAGTAAAATATCCTCTATTCCATATTTAGCACATGAAAAGATAGGCTTCTTTTTTTTTTTTTAATAAATATTGTAACTACAACTGCTCAAGAAGGGTTTGCAGTAAATGTATTTAGGTGCAATAAACAGCTAACTGGGTACATTTTTATTCCCCCTTGATGAACCATAAAGAGGGCAATGAGACATCTCTGGAGGAAGAGCTCTGAGTGCAGTCCTTCACAACAGGGGAGAACCCAGTGTATTCTCCATGTCTTCCCATTCAGGAACACTCATACGGGTCTCACATGGGGGAAATGTACAGGCAACACATTTCCTATGAGACTCTTCGTTCTGAATGATGTTACCAAGAATCCCTTCCACTGTCTCTCTCTTTAAAGCCTCAGAAGAGAAGAGAAGAGAAGAGAAGAGAAGAGAAGAGAAGAGAAGAGAAGAGAAGAGAAGAGAAGAGAAGAGAAGAGAAGAGAAGAGAAGAGAAGAGAA
>NC_034410.1:85097629-85100216 GCF_002078875.1 Numida meleagris
AAGAGAAGAGAAGAGAAGAGAAGAGAAGAGAAGAGAAGAGAAGAGAAGAGAAGAGAAGAGAAGAGAAGAGAAGAGAAGAGAAGAGAAGAGAAGAGGAGGGAGAATTGCCTGTCAACCCACAAAAGGCAGGAAAAAATAGAAGTGCGAAGATGGCATATCTGATCATCCTTCCCTAGAGAAACATGCTGTAAATTGGAGGTTGAATCTCTCCCAGACATAAGTCCTTAAGCACTGTGATAATGGGTGAGGGGAGTTTCTTTTCAGCTCCCCTGCGTCCTGCACAAAGTCTGACTGCATGGACTTAACAAGGGACAAAAACAATGTGAAGTTAAAGGGGAGGGTGGAAGGGGAGAAGTATTTCCCTGAAGCCCAAAGCAATGAAGTGCAGAAGTTCTGTTGCTGTAACCAACCACTACAGAACTCCTCTGCATAGCGGCTCTACGTGATGCAGAGACATAATAACAGCCTTACTCTCAATGTGTTCCTCCCATCTTCCTCTTTTGCACCCTTTTGGAAAGAGACAGACATTGTGCAATAAAATTGAAGGACACACAGAATTAGAGACTCTGTCTGCAGTCTGCCCCGTGGCATCTTTTTGGCCTCTGGATCCTTTTGCTATGAGATTTAGTATTTGGCATAAAAAGATTTTAGGTTTGAGGGGTTTACTTGAACTTGTTTAACAGACATTTTTAAAGCTTCAGGCAGTAAATACAGACTCGTTTAGATTGTTTATATGCCTGAAGTTTGAGAAATAACTGTATCAACTGAAAAAAATTACATTACAAAGCTTATTAAAATATGCATTTACATAAAGAGCAAGTTTGTTCCTGCCTGGGTGCTCTGTTTCCTGCAGACGGAAAAGACCACATTAAAATAAACAAATGAACATTTTAGTTGAATGATCACCCTCAGAAACACATAGGAATAACTTCACAGCTAGGCTACCCCCTGCAAGCTTGCTGATAGCATTGCTCCTGGCTGCTTACTCCTGTTTTCTCACACACTCTGTAAGAGGAGAAACCATAGGCTCCAGACATGACTCCAGTAGGCTTTTTTACTTCATTTTTTACTAGTGATTGCAATGGGATGAACTGCGGTCTTGCATGAATAACTGCATCGCTACTCAAAGTGTAATATATCAGGGGACAAAAAGGAAACTTATGCAATTCAGCTTCTAAATGTGAACTGATGCATCATTATTGCACTTTCTGCAGAAAAAAAAGTGTCTGAGGATTTGTTACTTGCACTTTCCCACCTATTCTTGTTCGAAGTCACCATAGAGCTCCTTAATGGTGTTAAGATGGAACTGAATTTGATGAGTACATGGGTAGAAGTGCTGTTGGGACATTCTCTGTGAAGCCGGGCTTATTTAGGTGTGTCCTTAATTTAGGAGTCTCCTCTTTTTGAAGCCACCAGAACTTACATCTATTTACCTTCTTGACATGTTACAGGACTGCTCAAAGTACAGGTTCAGCTGGAGCATTTGTATGTACAACAGAGATAATTACATAGGTCCTAGTCCTGCAATTAAAAGCCTATCTGTCTGGTTTGCACAGGAATAGCTATGCCAATTTGTAATGACAGGTCAATAATTATTTTTAGACTGCAACACTTTGTACAGAATATGGTATCTTTAGTTAATCTGGAACATGATGGAGTCATCTCTGCAATCTAAAATTTGTCATTAGCATTCCATTCAAATGCCTATTTGGTTAGTAGCTTTATAGATCCACTTGAAACTCTACCACCCTCAACAAAACTGTTCAAATTCCCAATGTTGCTCTGACAAGACTTGCACAATCAGGATCTAGAAAAAATGATTAAAAACTATATCATCACACAGCTCCATCACAGAGTTTCACATGGAAACATTCCAATGAAAAAGGCTTTAAGTTTCCACACATGAGAATCAACTGAGAAGCCATCAGTAAATCTTTCTCGACTGAAAGCAGTACTGTCCTATCATAGAATCATAGAATCACAGAGTGGTCCAGATTGGAAGAGGCCTGAAAGATCACCCTGCTTACCATGGACAAAATACTAAATCAGGCACTAGATCAGTTTGTCCAGGGCCCCATCCAACCTGGCCTTGAACACTTCTAGGGGTGGGACAGAGATGA
The DNA here is from genome assembly GCF_002078875.1 of Numida meleagris. Lineage (NCBI taxonomy): Eukaryota > Metazoa > Chordata > Aves > Galliformes > Numididae > Numida > Numida meleagris. The sequence continues at coordinate 85,099,750 of NC_034410.1, forward strand.
GAATACCTGTCATCCGGTCTTGCATTTAGCCAGATGGGGATCAGCCTGGAGCACCAGAGTAGTTCCAGTTTGGGTCACTGTTGCAAACTACAGCAAAGGAATACCCTGTATGGGTACCTTGCACTAGAGCCAGGAGGTGGCATTTCCAGGTGGGCATGTTTGTGCTTGCATACAAACTTAAACTGAGAGCAGGACACTGGTAACTAGAATCCTATTCTTAATTCAACTGTACCAGTGAATGAATAAATGCTCTGACTGTGCGTCACTTCTTTCTCCTTGAGTGTCAACGGTTTACGGGCGTTAGGCCCGATTCCGTGACAAAGGGGACGGGGGACCCAAGGGCCCACGTCCCGGGAAAAGGGGAAAGGGGAAAAGGGTAGGGAGATGGCCCTGAGAGCAAAGAACAGCGGCAACAATCTGAGGAGAAACAAACTAATTTACTAAATAAAATATCGGAATGCAAAACA
>NC_034410.1:85100431-85280582 GCF_002078875.1 Numida meleagris
TGGGGACTGTAGTAGTCCTTCTCTTCTGAGAACCAGGTACATTCACTACATGATGTTATGATGTGGAATACCAATAACCGAAAATCATAAAACCATGACATTGAGTTACCCCTCTGATATTGGTCATTAGAACAATCACCTTTAGTGCTAAAATATTGGAAGATCATCTCTTCAGCTACTTCAACTGGACTCAGACAGGTTAGTACACACAATCATATCAACTGCAGAACTAATATGTCTGATTTTCCTTGAGACGAATTAGGGAACATCTGTATGGTTTTATGGGTTGCTCCAGCATTTGACTGTCAAAGTTGATAACTTCCAGGTGGAAAAAAACATTAAGAAGCTAGGGATGGCAACAGCTTCCATTCTTACAGATGGTACAGAAGACATAAAGAGTGAAATTAAAGAGCAATTTGAGTAGCAAGTAAGCGATGGACATAGCACACATCTCCATACTGTGTAACGAATGGATAGTGACAGAGACAATCTCAAACTAATACCACCAGAATATCTACATGCACATTGTACTGTGAGTTGTGAGCAATGACTCAAGTTTAAGGCTTAGTATTTGGAAAGAAACCATTTCAAAACTGAAAATGGAACCGCAGATGGATGCATGCTTTTTGAAACATAACAGGCTCTATCTTTCAGAACTAGTTAAAAATTGTAATAAAGCTGTCAGAAAGAAAATACATTAACATATTCAAAAGTACATTTTTCTATGCACAGAATATTTATTTTCAAGTGCAGCATCTGCTTGTAGAGCAATGTAGAAAGTGATGAAATTATAGCAGTACCAAAACTAAAAGGTTTGGTTTGTACATTCACCTGAACCCTGCAGATGTATTTACATATTTGTACTTTAAAAAATTGCATAAAATGCATAGTGCAACATTTGTTTATTAACCAGAAACATATTTTAACTAAACCATAATAGTAAAACCAGAGAAACTCCACAAGTATAGGATTCTTTGATATTAAGTGAATGCATTAGATTTGCCACTTTTCCACTACAGCCTAAGTAGAATAGTGTTTGATCACTAATAAAATACAGTAACCATTCTACTCATGAGATTAGCCTGAGAAATCATTTGCTCTTATGGGCCGAATTATTCTGTTAATCCATACTCATGGGATTAAAAGCGATTATATCCTCTGGGAAATCATGTATCTTTCTAAATATATTTCTAGTTTTCTTCAGAAGTACTGGTAGGAAAACAAGAAGTGAACGGAGTATACAGAGTGATTTCCCATGGTCTTTGAAAAGCAATTCATCTAATTGTATTACATTTACATAACTCCTAGGCCTTTTGCTTAAAAACTGAGTTTCCTTTAATCCATCTGTCGTACTTTATTCTACTACAGGATAGAAATCACAACATGCTTCAGAGAGTTAATCATTAAAGACTACGAATTGCACTTTTATGCACAAAAGGGCATAGATACTGGCACAAATACATATTATATCATCTTATCACCCTATCTGCTACACATTTAGCTGCCTTTGATCTTATCTAATAATAGATATATTGCTGAAATAATCAGCATTTAAATATATTAGGTTGTTTGACATAGGTACTACACGCAAGGAAAATCAATAATGATTATACAATCACTAGATACAATGTAAACTGCATACCGCAAATGTCTTTACAGGGTTAGATAACATCACAGAAATCCAAATGAAAGTCAATAGCCATTAGTTTTTAGAAGCAGCACTTGAACTTTTGGGATTTTTTACAGTAACTTGTCCAACTTTAGGTGCAAGATTTTAAAACAAATGAAGATCAAAGAAAGAATGACAAGTGGATTTAACAAATAGATCTCTGAAACTGGTCAATATTTGCTGCTCTTTTGAAAAACTAGTAAATATATATTCATCTTCTGTAGTAAGTGAAATCTATGCCAGCAAGACTATCCAGAACCTTAAAGTGAAAGTATTAATTTAATTACTTTTAATTAATTAAAAACTTAATTTTCAGGTCTGGTTGTGATGATACTGCAACCTGCTAGCTTTCTAAAATTGTAACTGGTTTGCCTATATAAGGGGTAAGGTCACTAAACAGAATTCTTCAGCAAAATTTGATTCCACAATCTGAAGTAATGCAACAAAACAAAAACAAACAAACAACATACAGAAAAACAACAAAAAAACCAACAGCAATGAAAGCTACAAACACTATTAAACACATGTTCAAAATCAGAACATGGTTTTGATTAAGATTTTCTCCAGTCCATCTAGAAGTGACACTCTAGTTAGACATTCTTGTCATTCTTTCTGAAACTACACTCCCATCTACTTTCTGTGTGTATTTGTCAGGGCTTACTACTGAAGAAAAGAAATGATATTTTGAGTTGCAAAGTGCAAAAATTAATGGTTTTTTTTTGTAGAGAAACTGTAGTAGCCATTAGGATTTTCTTAGAAGATGAGAATTAAAACCTTTTCACATTTTTAACGTAATAATTACATAAAGACTTTCAGCAGGGTGTACAGCATTTACATTTAATCAAAGATCTGTGCAGCTTTACTTCTACACAAAATCAGTTGGTAGATTTTGATTCTTCTCAGCTGTAAAAGAAAGGGTTCAATATAACTGCATTGACATAAAAGTCCTGTTGCTTTCCAAAGTAATAAGATATGAGAAGGATTTCATAGATAAAGAGACTTTGCATATAGTTGGAGAACTGAAAGAACTATTTTGTCTCAATTGCCTACTATTTTAAGGAACATTCAGAAGGTAATTCAGTTTTTATTTTATAACTATGTGGCTTCAAGTCAGACAATTTACAAATCTCAATTTATAAGTAAACACCAAAAGATGATAAAAAGTTTCTGAAAAATATAATCCACTCATTCCTATATTCTTACAAAATTAAGAGATTTTGGAGGTATAGAACCAACAGTAGTTTGTAACCCTTATCTTCTACCCACTCTAACATGGCTGTCAAATTTACTGTTTAAGCTTTTCTTTGTAATCACACTATTACGCACTTCATCACCTTCCCCACCTCCATCATTCGATCTAATGGTTTTAAAGGGAAAGGAAATTACTTGTCTTCACTGCCAGCACTTGACACTTTTATGGGTCATTTGTAATGAAGCTATTCTTTGGTTTTAATGGAGACCTTGATTTGGACCAGTGTGAATAATTGTCAAAAGGTGATTAATTAAATAATCACCACCACCCTGTAAAATGGATCAACATATTACATTACACTGATCCAAAAGTTATTTTATTCCTGCATTAGACTTCAAATCCTATGCATTTAAACAAGCCTTAAACTGGGCCATATAATTTACTACACATTAATTATACATCTAGTGTGACTAAAGTAAGGAAAAGTGTTTTACACCTTTTTTAACTCTGTAAAATACGCTGCCAAAGGTTCATAACAATAAAAGATCCTTTGGGGGAATGATACTTCTGACTGATGATACTGTCTCTCACATACACGCTTTCATTCTTCAATCAAATAGAATTATCTACATAAAACGTAACATTTAAAAAGGTCTCTCTGTTTTAGAAACACATACATTTAGGTGAGACATGTGTTTTAAAAGAAACTATCTCCACATTTAGTTACATCAGAACAAGTATATTGTTGATAGCCTATACAGAAGAGGGATAGACATGTGCTCTTATATCATTATTCTTTAGTTTAGACATTCCTATATGGTATTATTCACTGCTAACTCTTCCAAATAAAAAATTTCATTAGAGTTGTAGCTTTTGTCACAGTTTACTGCATTCAGTTCATTTTAGATAATATTATTAGCAATACTATTAATCATTTGATCACAGTCTAAGTAACAGAAACGTCAGTATTTTAAATCTCAATTTTTGAGAATGAATAAGATATAGCAGCATTTTAGTTTTTGAACATTTCCAGAAAAAAATAAATTAAAAAATATAGCTCCTTAAGGTTTAACAAAGCACCAAACAAAATACACATATAAATAATCACTGTGGGAAACTGGAATTTTTTTTCAAGCCCATTTCTGCACTTGTTCCAGAGTCTACAAAATACTTCAATGGCCTGACAACAGAGTCACATTTCAGACAAACATTAAATAGTACCAACATGTTAAATGATGATAGAAAAGGCAATACTTCACAGAACTATGTAGGTGTCTGCTGTACACAAAAGGCTGTTTTGAACTGTGAAGACTATTTAAAGGTTTAGTGTACACCTTGGATTCCTGCTGCCTACAGAAGTACAGAGGCCTAAATCCACTGCATACTGGGACTAACTGATCAAAGCAGTAGTTAAATCTGTCCATGGAAAATCTAAGTAGTCTTTGGAAGCAACTCTTTGAATGCAGATTAGTGATTTCATTGAAGTAGTCAATCAAGTGCTTTTTTTTCTGGTTGTTAAAATGTCACTGTGTGAACATAGCAGATAAAAAAATGATGAGCAAAAAACAATATTTCAACTTGAACAAACTTGCTATTTGTAGACTGGATCACATGAATCTGCTTCAGTCAAGATCATTTCAGAGCTAGCTACAGGAATGAATCCCACAAAGGGACTAAGTTTAATCATCCAATCCCAGACTGTATTGATTTTGGAACTACTTGCAATGACTATATAAATAAGCCATTTCTTTGCAACTGTATCTGGAGTCGGTCATGAACCCAAAACCTTCACAACCTGGTCCAAAGTGAATTATGCCCTGCAGAAATAAATTAATAAAACTAACACAGCTAGGCTTCTCTACCAACTTATTTTCACGTTCCAAGAGCTTAAAAATATAAAATCAATAATCATTTAGTCATAAGGGTAAATGAAGCGACATAACATCAAAGTATACCCTTTAGCCATTCAAGTCATTCTAGGTAATTTATCTCATCAAAAGGCACTGGTAATAATCCTTTCCACTCTGAGACAAGCCGCCACACAGCTGCTGTATTATCCTAGAGTAAACAAGTTTGGAGAAAATATTAAAAATCAATATCTGTTTCCTTCTATCAGGCCAGATGGCATCCATCATAAATCTGCCTTTGTAAAGAGTTCTTTAGGTTTAGCAGCCTGAGTGTGAAAGACAACTGAATTAACAATATAGAACTCAGGACAGTTTAATAGGAATTGACAGCTGGATTTCCTTAAACTTACAATATTGAAGCAACCGAACAATTTGTTAAAATTAAACAGACATGGAAAACAATCCATTACATTAATGTGCTATCTAAAGAAAGCTTTGACTAATCTTAGACACTCTGAATAGTAACATTAACTTCATGGAATCCATAACAACACAAACATAAAAGGCTCCCAGTTGTCATTTTTCACATTCCTGTGGTTCTCATGTCACAAAACACAGCAATCACCTCTCCTTTGAGGGTCTGCCACATAGTCCAATTGCTGTCAGGCAGTACTTACACAAAGTTCTGGGTGGGGGGGGAGGGGGGGCGGAAAAAGAACCTGATTACATCATCCTGAACACCATAACACAGTAGCTACAATTATCCATCAGATTTGGTCACAGCTGTTTGAATCACTGTTGTATTGAAAACCAAAAAAATATGAAAGTTCATTTCTGTTCTTTACATACAGCTTTCATGTTGAATACTTGCAGACTATTGATGGTGTCGCTAAGGAGGCAACAACTCTTTTCATCCTGCGGTTCAAACTAGGCTCTCAAAGTGAAAAAAACTGCTTTAAGGACTGTCATGTCTCATGCTTGTGTCCTGCCAAAGAATCTTTTCCTAAGTATTGGAGAAAGGGTTTATCACGTGTCCTTTTGCAAACCTGCAGAACAGGGTGCATCATGCTGGAGAGGGTTCTCAAATGGTTACAGTTGAGATGCACTACCTCCCTTTTACAGACATGCGGATGACTGTGCTTGGTAAGCCTCTTTCATCCTCCCCTGCTGCTTTTGTTTAAACAATCTCCTGTTTCTTGGGTGGATCCAGAAAGTGGGTGGATCCAGAAAGATCCTATACTTCAAATGTGAAAGAATCAAGAAAAACCCACTCTGTCAGTGTTCAAGGTGACATCACTGCATGTGGCATTTGGACAGATTTGAGAAACTGTCTTCAAACAGAACCATTGCTGCAAGCTTACTGACAGTGTGGCTAATCACCATGCCATGATACATTTTGATGCCAACTCTATTTCAAGGTTTGAAACCATAGGAATCTAGGTCTCTTCTGGTTCACACATGACAGAGATATTTATGTGCTAAAGGGGTTTAAATTAGTCACCGACTGTAGTATAAGTTACTTGTGACATGATACTTCAAATTTCATCAGAATCGTATGCTTTTTAATCAATCCATCATTTGTTCCCAGTCAACTGTATTTTCCCAAAGTAGATGCACATTCATTTCTCTGTGCTGGAGAGTGACTCAGACATCACTACAGTATTCTTCCTTATGCCTGTATAACACCAGAGTATAATTATTTGCAGTCTTGCCAAATCCGTGGCCAGGAGCAGATGAATTATTTGCTGAGCTTTTTGTAGTTCCATATTTGGCATTAGCTAATAAGATAATTTGCATACCTTCAGTTACATGAAATGATAAACATCATCTGATAAGGCAACATATCTTTTCTCAAGAAAATCTGAGAAAAGATATAGCCTATGCTGAGGAAAAGTCTTGTGAACAGAAAACCATACTGTGACTAAAGGCAAGCTCTGTTTCATAAAGGATGAGGAATGCTGCTGGGAGAGACACTGGCCATCTCCTCTATTTCTGGCAGTACTTCCCGCCTGCTGTTTTTTCTCCAAGGAACAGCAGTAATGGACAGAATGATGATTTGCCTGGAGGAATAACTAACTCTCCTAGAACAGCTTTCCAAGTTCTTAATTTTAAAACAAAAGTGTGAACTCCTCTAAATTTAGGGGTCCTGTGTCACACAAAAGACCATACTATACAAAATGTAATTGCCCTGTCTGACTATAAAACTGCCTGGCTAGCAGAATGAGCAACTGTCACCCATCCTTTAGTCTCAGTTTGTGTTATGTCATAGTTTAAGTAATTTTCAGGAGCCTATGGGAGGCTATCAAATCAACAAGCATTATTACAGAGATAGGAGATTTGGAGATCTTCCAGCTTTTGGGATTCTTCTCCCACTCCCATGCTAGCTTCTCTCATTCTCACAGAGATTCCCCTTTCCCTCTGCTCTCTGATCCTGTTATTGTGTTCACAGTACCTGACACTTTGTAGTGAAATTTGCTAGCATAATAAGTTTCAGTTAGTAGCTGAGCTGGAGGGCAAAGAGAGTCTTGTGACAAGATAACATTTTCCTATGAAATTGCACCTATGAAGAGAGAGGGGACAGAGAAGTGTAAAGCTGTGGAAGGAGGGAAGAAGTGAGAGGGAAGAATAAATGAAAAAAAAAAGTCATGGTCCTCGGACAGACCCTAAGTAGTGATAGCAAATGAACTAGACATTTAGCGCAGATCTAGATATACTTCTGGAATAGGATCTGGATATTGGATGATTAGAAAGATATTTTCTCTCTTGTATCTAGGTGTTTTGCGGAAGTGTTTCTTATGCATTTTCAGTCTCTGCTTTTCAAATCAGTATCAATATACTCATTCATATGAAAAGGTACAGAAGGAAGGACTGACTGTGCCAGAAAAGTCATTAGATGTTATTTTCCCTTGCTGCAGATCTTCCAAGAGATAGGATGGTTATGTTGAAGGTAATTATATAATATATGATCATTTAAATAATAAAGATTCTGAGACAAACATGGTAGTTATTTTCCCCTTAAAACTACAATCATTATACCAAACCATATTATGTCAATGCTAAAGGCAATGGAGTTATGCTTTTATTAAGCAGAATTCCATAATTAGCCTGCCTGTTTTATTTTCTCCAAATAATGTTATTATTGATGTTATCATCCCTCTGAACTTAATGGTAGACAAATAAAGGTAATTATTTCCATAAGTATTGGCAGTATTAAACATTTAATTAGGTAAAGTGGAAAGATTAGACAAAGTTTATTCTAAAACACAATGGATGAAATAATATTCTTCAGTATTTTTATCAGACTTACATAGTTTGACTTTGTTAATGGCAGCACTAACTCACATGCCCATGGCTGGTATACTCAGCTAAAAATACTTCTAGTAGTTCACTCTATTGGGCCTACAGCTTTGGCTTAATATAGCAACCCATATGACCAGCATCACATCAAATGTCTTCTTTTCAAAAAATGTTTTCCATGCTTTTGATGGTAAGTTCAAGTTGTGTAAGCAGAGGCTGAAACACTTGCCACAAATTAAAGATATTTGGAGCAAGTAATAGGAAATCCGTCATATAGGGATAACAACTACACCTACAGTAGAAAACTGCTGAGATTTCCTTCATTTTAACTGACTAAAGTACAGGCATCTAGTGACGACAATCATCCAGGTTTCATGGGGAAATAATGTACAGATTGAGAATATCCAGCAGCCTCTTATACATGTAGATACATATACACATGTAGGGACATGATACATAATTTAAAGAGGGCTGTTCATATTCCTGTACAAATGATTGCTATGGGTATGTGATCAACTGCTCAAAACCACTCTGAAATGAAAACCAGTTCTACTTACCTAAGAGCTGAAGACAAATTAACAAGATTCTCTGGAGCAAGAATGAAAGAGCCAATGCAAAATTCAGTATAACATGCATTTATTTTCATCTTTGAGAATGGATTCCTCTACTGTAACTTTGTCATTTAAAAGTATGTTTAAAAATTCCACCAGAATCTCACCATGGGATACTCAGCCTAGAGATCAGCTAAATCCTTTTGCCACATCTAACCTTAATCACATCCAAGCTTAATCAAACACAAAGTTATCTCCATAGATCGAAAGACTCAAACTAAAACTCAGACTATGCTAAAACTCATAAGGAAACCATTTTCTATGGGATATTTCTTGCAAAGAAACCCACTAAAAAGAATCATTTTATAGAAAACAATCTCTACTGTCGCTAAGGTTTGTTTATACAAGTTGATTCTATCAAGCATGAAATTCACTTCCATGCTGCAGATCATAATTTTATAGGCACTTATATTTTACACTTATGTATGTAATATAAAAATATTACATATAATTCAGTAGGCAAAACTGACAAAAACTGTAGTCAACAGGATGCTGTATTTTCAGTCCAAGACTTGACTGTCTGACACAACAGTGTTCAAATGATACATTTGTTGTATTCAAAAAAGTACAGTGTGGGGCATTTAGGATTTAGGTAGTAAATTGCACGGTCTTTATCACAGCAGTCATGAAAGAGTTTAGAATTTACACCTTCCAGAATGATTACATTTACATGTACGATAAGCAGTTGTGCTTCTGTGAAAACAACAAAAAACTAAGGTAGTGGAAATGCTAAATCACAGCTTGAGACAATGATTAAGCACCTGGCAGGAAGTCAGGGCCAACTGAGGGGAGCTCAGGTGCATGCAATGCACCTGAGTGACCAGAAGGGGTGGAGCCAGGATCCATCTCTTCCCAGATCTCATTTGAGGGTTGGCTGTAGAAGAAAGCATGTTTCTTTGGAGATCCCTGTATACATGAGGCCTTCTAAGGTAAGCAGTTTCTTTCCCTTATTTCTGTGCCCTCTGCTATCATGTTTGAACAAATCCTCACTTGTTGTGGTCTGGGATCTTGTTGCTCTGCTGTCATTGTTGCTCTTTCTGTTGTGTTACACTTAATTGTGTTACAATTAATCCTGAATTCCAGCCTTTAGCTGAGCATTATTACTCTCAATAAGGTTTTATTGCCTGCAATTTGTTTTCTGGAATTTCACTTTGTTGGAAAGGTTATCATTTTCCTCATTAGCATAATGTGTTATTGAAGTATGAGTCTAGGATGGGTTCAAATAAATTGCATGCGCTCAGTTGCTGCCCATTAAAAGCAACCTTCACAAAAATGCTTGTCTTTTCACTCCTTCATCTTTTAGACAACAATATTTCCAAACTTTAAGAACGCCCTGAGATTTCCATATCTAAATAATACAGATCTTAACATTAACCTCCTGTTTTTAACACAATCCTCTTAGTTTCCAGTGCAGTTCCATGATGTGGAAGAGCATTGCCTACTGATAACTACTGGTGTTAATCAGTCAACAAACAAATCAAAAGCCTCTCCAAAACTAGGTTGGAAATCAAGCATTAAATTACTTATTTTTGCAAGGAAATTCAAAGTACCCAAACCTAGATAATTCTGGGCAACTTTAACACCACTTCCTTTGATATAAGTACTTCCTACAACCTCTACAATTCTAGATTTCTTAATTTACTCACCTTAGAGCATACTAATGTCATGGTTAATAATTTAACAGGAAAAGTTTAAATTCAATTAATACATGCACAGATAAGCATGTCTATAGCGCAATCCTAATTTTAAAATGGAAAATAAAAAATTCATATGGACTTGTAGGAGAAACTGAGCCTTATTATTTTTAGAACTTTTTAATGAACATGGATTCTTTTTCTTTTGATAAGTATCATGAAAAATTGAGCATTCCTAATTTCCACTTGAAGTGATTCTTTCATATTAGACATTTATTTACACAAATTGCTGGTATTAAATTGAATTATATTCCTGAAACTCCTCTGCTCATCGAATACTTTTAATCTTTAATAGAAATAGAACAGCTTTCCATTTACACAATGTACCTATATTATGAAATCAAGATAGCAAAGCAATATTGTTTTCAGATGACAAAAGAAATTAAATGACAATTATTCAGTATGCATACATATATAGTATAACCATATGATACATGCACAAATTAATATTTTTTAATCAGACTAATAAAACTTTTTAAATATTCGCGTTTTAACTTGTCAGATAAACTATATCTGTTCAAGAAGATGTAAAATTCCATCTTGCCGTAGACATTTACAAAAAGTTTATAACTGTTATTTTAGTTGAGATTTTTATCTGTGGTCCAAGGCTTTGTATAGTGATAACTTTTTCCTTTTCTATCTACTGCAAGGCCGGTTGTGGTAGGAGTGGTCCTACTGGATCTTTCAAGCTGGATCTTTGTATCTGGAGATCACATGTTAACCAACAACACACCAAAGTTTTGGAGAAGCTAAATTCTTCACCACAGTAAAGCTAGAAGTGCCCTGGCTGAAAGAGCTTGATAGCTTCAGCTAGCTCTTGAAGTGTTCTCAGTACTTCCTAATTGTCATGATGATCATGACATTTTCCAGGCTGAGTGTTGGCCTTACAAATACAGTTGCATTCTAGATACAGTATTTAGGTTGTGACTGGAATTCAGGTACTTGAAAAATTAATTTCTCCTAGATTTAAAAGCCATTCTTATGTTGCTGAGAAGTGAAATTTGATTTGACAGTCCTAGCTCAGAGACTAACAGTATCAGAATTCTTCCAGGAACCTAGGAATGAAGAAGAATGTAATTTTCTTCTGGTAAGCCATTCTTTCCAGGCTTTGAGGAACTTCTGTTTTACTACACGCTTTCAACCACTGCTACAGTGACTATCACTTGTCTTTTCTCTAGACTTTACATCTGTAACTCATTTTTGTTAATTTGCAATATCTGAAGTAGGTGCCGAGATAATTAGAGAAAATTAATTTCTAGTTGAAGCTGATTTACCTTAGTGTGCATCTAGTAACATGATTTTTTTTACAGTAAATCACAGACACCTGTATTATGTGATAAATATTTTCTGATATTGTATACAATTTGTTAGCTAATATTTTTGGAAACAAGCACTTGATCTTCATTGAGGTCAAGAATATTATGACATCCTAATAGACTTTATTTCAGTGCTCTGCCCCAGGCTTTACTGAAAGACGTACCACTTCCACAGTGCTTATCCAAAAAAATAATTGTAAATTTCTTAATTTTGGGAATTTTATGACTCTATAGATCATAGGACTAAGAAGGAAATGCCTTTTTGCAAAGGTCTTCAAAGATACGCTTAGTATTGTATGGCTTGTAGAGCTTAGAAATAAGTTGGTTCAAGGAGTGACACAAGCACAGTTTACAAAGCCCTTAACATAAATAGCTCTGATTTCAAGAATCTAGAAGTTAGTTGGCTACTGTTCAAACACTTATAAGTACAGCTGAATGTTTTTTACAGTTAGTAAAAAGTCTTTGGAAACAAGATATTTTTAGTGTAAAAACACTATTTCAGTTAAATGTAGAAGAAAATATTTAAATGAATGACAGGTATATTCATGTTTGTCTATTAACTAATTATGTATTTTACAAGTCTTGAACATAGCTAAAGAAAAGCATTATAAATTATCCCATAATTATGTTCTTAGAGTCCTTGTTCATACTTTCTTAGGTAAATAATGGTATATATGTGTTAGGTTATCTGCAGTCCTGATAAAACATCTACCAATGCTGGAACTGAGTTACTCTCATCTCAAAGGATTCAGAAGAAAGCTATGATAATAATTCCAAGTATAATGAGCAAAGACAGTTACCAAGTATGTATTCTTAACGGTGAGGGCTGTGTTGTGGTACTATGAGTGACTTTGAGGCAGATCGATATTGTGACTGTGGTGTCCATCATTATCCTTTTTGAATTCTAGGTCAGTAATACAGATGGTGCCCTACTCTTGGCTCACTTTAAAGTGCATAGTCAGTCAATGGAAGTCATATAGTCCAGAAGATGGAGAGAAATTCATAGAGATTCTGGGAGTGCACATCAGGTTCCCCGTAGATGTCATTGCCTGAAATGACTTATTGTGAACATACCAGAATATGGAGGGAAGGGTGCCCTTGCCAACAGTTTGAGAGTGAGAAATGAGACTTATCTCAGTTTGAATCCCCTTTGCAATGCAATTGTCTTCCTTCAGAGATCCACTGATACCATGAGTGGGATGGCTGTCTGTGACATCTGACTCTGCTTTGCTGTCACTTGTGCCAAATTCCCAGGACTTGCACATGGCAGCCCCCTCTGGGATGCTGATGGAACCTGAAAATTCCATTGATGTCTCAAAATACTCTTCAGTTTTCCCTCAGAGAGAGACAACTAAAACTTAACTTCATACTGTTCGGACTGAACTTACCAGATAGTTTATGGTACACTGAACAGAATGAGTACAACAAAGATCTCTTACCTGAGTTTGCCTAGGAGTCAGTTACAGGTGGATACTTCCCTTCTCTCCCATGTATTTGAATGACTTATTACACTATCACATTATGATGATTTAACTTGTTCACAAAACAATATAATGTTTGTATGCTTAGGTGCTTTACCAAGTGTCTTTACCCAGTAATATAAGCAATATTAAAGAGAATTTTTAATTTTTTCTTTTCTAAAATTGATTATTCAGTCTCAGTTTGGTAGCAGCAAGCTGTCAGAAAGCTGGTCAAAAGCTTTTGAAGAATGAAGTAAATCTATCAAATAGCTAATAATTTTCCTTTAACCTTTGCTCAATTGCCATAGTCCAAGGAAATTTGTGGTATAAGATATCTTTGCAGAGGTTACTATTTTTTTGGTTCTCTATGAATTCTGTAGTGTAACTTTTCTGTTTAACCTAATTTATTTGTAGTTTACAGTAACTTTTTCTAACCTGTCGATCACATGCTCACACTTGACATAATAGAGATATATCAACTTGCTAGTATATTACTGCAGACAGTTAAAAAACCAAACAGGACAGATGTTGTGGACAACAGTTTAGGTATACAATATTAAATATTTTCAGAACACTAAGATAAACAAGCTAAAAATCATCAGAATTATATTTGTCCACTCTTTGAATTTCCTCTTTTGTTGCTTTAGCTTGTGTTGCCTCTTATTCAGTACATAAGAACGAAAGGCCTGAGATAAATACTTCCTACCAGCTTTTAGAAATATCCAGTTAATATCTAAACTATCTGTGTTGATATCTAAACAATGACCACAATCACTTTACAAATTAGCAGCGCTAACTTAGGAGCAATGGTAAGTCAATCAACACACTTCTGATATTCTTAAACATTTCGAAGGTTTTGATTTCATATTCAGTTTGATATTGAAAATTGACAATATTCTGTAAGATATTAGCTTTTTAAAATTCAGAATTTACATTTTACCTATTGTAGCTGATAGTTTAAAAATCAACTAAATGATAGTGAGACTTGATTAAGCTAAATATTCACAGCTGAACAACTAAAGAACTGATAACTTTGTTGTTGGAACGTGGTTTTAGTAACTATATTTTGTTTACTTTTATTATATGAAGATGACTGGGGAAAAGGGAACTGAAGAGGTGCTGAGAAAGAAGGCTAATATGACTGGAGTTAGGTACTCTGCTACCCTTGTAGCTGAGTGATATGGATGAAATTTTGGTAATGCACAGTGAAAACTACCATGATCAATCAGATCTTGTTGTAATGTATTCAAATTTGGAGGTGTGCTGATGTTCGTCTCAGAATGAATCAGAAGCTTTCGCTAAATAATGGTGGTTGTGTTTTGATATTGACCATATTGTTGGTAGGTGAACTTAAACTAAGAAGAATGTGGAGTCTCATTGGCAAGTCAAGCTAAACATTCAGCAAATTTTAGTACTTCTCTTAGTGACCTTTAGCTTTTGCTAAAATTACCTTGATTTTATCTAAGATTTCTCTTTATCTGCATGGAAATTCCAGTTTGCAGAGGAGACCTTATTGCTCTCTACAACTACGTGAAGGGAGGCTGTGGCAAGATGAGGGTCAGCCTCTTCTTCCACATAACTAATGATAGGACTACAGGGAATGGCCTCAAGTTGCGTCAGGGGAGATCAAAGTTGGACATCAGGGAAAACTTCCACTCCAAAAGAGTGGTCAAGTGCTGGAACAGGCTGCCCAGGGGGACAGTGGAGTCACTGACACTGAAGATGTTCAAGAAGTGTTTAGATGTTTTACTGAGGAACATAATTTAGTGGGAAATATTGGTGATAGGTGGACGGTTGGACTGGATGATCTTGGAGGTCTTTTCCAACCTTAGTGATTCTATCCTTCTATGATAAAGGAACCTCCCAACCACTTTCCAGCTGCAGTGGGCCTTGGGGTTGTTTGAACTCACTCCTTAAGTTTCTCTAGGTGCACAGACCATAATTTTCAATAAGTACTTAGGCCAACTAAATCCATAACTTTCTTCTCTCTGTTCTTGACTACGGTTTTTGTTCTCATGTTGTCTGCCAACACAGGTGTTTGTGTTCCCTCACAAGGTGAGATGGATTGCTCTGGCTGCTAGCTGTGCATGGATGGAGTCCTGATATGGTTTACTATCTGGACACACAGGCACTTGCATAACCATGACAGAGTAGGCAGCATAGGGCAAGGACAAATGTCTAAGGGTGGAAGTTGATGAGGCAGGGGAGTCACTGTGGGGGTGAACAATGAGAACTAGCAGTTCTGCAGAAGACATCTTTTTGATCTACATCTTAAGATGCTGTCACAAGACCACTGTAACTTCACCTCATCAGGGTACTTGGAACAAAATACTGCTGTCACTGTGAGCTATATGTTCCTCTGGACCACAGCAGTGAGACAAGCAGTAAAGCAGATGTCCTCAAAACAGGGTTAGTGGACAGCATGTTACACCAAACAGAGCCAAAGAAGCTTCTCATTGCCTTTTACTTAACTCCAACTAGTATTCAGCTGAGACACAGAAGACTGAGCTAGAGGGCATCCTCTGCTTCCATCAGAGAGATGGGACAGAAGTGGTTATGTGTTTCATATTCTCTTTTTGCTACTACTGAAAAATATCTTAATGTTTCTGTACAAGTGACTCATGCCAGACTTTCAGGTATTTATTCCAGTACCTGACCTACAAAATCCATATGTTGACTTGTTCCATGGTCTATATAGCACTTACTTTGTATAAGAGATTACTGTCAACCAAGAAAAATGAACATGTAGGTGCCTGCTTAGGATAATGAGATGTTTTTGTCCCTGACGTGATTCAGATGAGATCTTACATGGATCAAATATAGCAACAACCTGGACCCTTCATGTTGTGGGACACTGGTGCTCATAATGGGGAGTTATTCCTTCCACATTGTTGTCTGTATGGATAAATAAATGACATCCAATACAAGAAATCTGTTCACAGTTGAATCTGTCAATGAAGTCAGTGAAACTGAGGTCCTTGAAACTGATGTCTTCCTACTGACTGGCTCCATCTTCAGTATGTCAGTTGAAGTAGAGCTTACCAGAGAGCATCTAACTCTCCTCAGGCATTAAATTAGACAGCCTAGCATTAAATCTAGAGTGAAATACAGATATAGTGAGATTGTGCCACAATTGACAGTTAGGCACTCTAGGATAGTAATTCTCAATAGTGAAGGAGAGAATAAGAGTTTACCTAAACTGAGATTTATATTAGTTAGCATGCTTACCACAGTTTTTCCAAAGCAGCCCATGTAAAATGTCTGCTCTTAAGACCATCCTCTCTTGACTGATTCTGTTAGCATGTGATGTGAGAGATTCAAAAGCAGTCTCAGGTGTGAGTATATTTGTATATATGTAATTATCTAGCTGTGTTTTGAATTTAGCCTCTCTATAACACTCAATGTCCTCTGAGAAATCCTGATGATACAAATTCTACAGCGGACACTGTGAAAGGCTTACTTTAAGGAAGAGAGTGCCTAGGCATGCTATTTCAAACATAGTATGCTAGTCTGCACAGCAGTGTGTCATACTTTAAAAAAAAAAAAAAAAAAAAGTTGATCACAATTCTCCAGGTAAGTGATTTTCATGGCAGCGATACAAAACACTGAAAGCTGATCTGATGACCCCCTCCCAGATTTCACCCTTCCATGCCCATTCCTGTCTCCTTCCCACTCTTATATTGGATAGTGTTGTGGAGTTAGAGACATATCTATGCATTATGCTGCAGGAGACTGATATCACTCAGGGAAAATTCCCTGTGGAAAATATTTATGGAAAACTAATACAAAATGTATTTCATGAACTCGGCTCCAGGACTTATGGAGATACTTTCCTCAGTTAGGAAACTGTCAATCTATTGACTTAAAAGAACTTACTCTTGAGAGTAGTTCAAATTAAGTGCTCATTAATGTCAGTAGAAGTTGCAAAAGTGAGTTCCAAATTTAGCAATATGCAATAGCACATTAGATGATTTCTTGATCTGTTCTCTGAGAGCTCCAGGAAGTGAGCAGCAAACAGCTTGTTGATAATATCCTGTTAAAGTGACTCTTCCTAATGGAAAATCTTCTTTTGGTTTTTAATTTCCTAAGCTGAAATTTTCTGTACACTTTGATATACCAGCCTGATACAAAAATGACTGCTACATGGCATTCCCAAGAAGATTCTTGTCACTGACACTTATTATAGGTTAGATAGAGTATAGGCAGAGGGTAGGATCCTAGTCATCTGCCTCTGGCATCTCTCTTGTTCTCCTCTAAGCCTGGTTGTAGGAGAAACAAGGCACCATACATCTTATTTTGGTGTTGTGATTCAATATATATATTTTTCTTTTAAAAAATATGCTATTTTATGTAGGCTGGGATTTTCATTTTATATTCAGCTCTGCTGTCAAAACTTCTGCAGTATTTCATACAGTAGCAAAACAAGAATATTTTTGTTGTAGCATCTATTACTGCAACAATCATTTAGGTCAGAAGTGATATTGAGGAGGTCACATGCTTTATGCAGTATTGTAGGGAATTGTGAATTGTTCACCCAATTACAACTTTACATTTAGTTACCTCTACTCAACTAAACAATCCTAGCTTGGGCCAGAAAATTCAAATAGTGGAACCTGAACATAACATGTGCGAATTAACAACACAGAGTTACTGATTCTGCCATTGAATTACCATTTTCAGCTTCATATAGGTTTTCTTCCATACTCATTAGAGTTAAAACTCCACTGAACAGGGCTAAAAATGTTTGTGTGCATGGGAGTCAGGTAAAGACAATGGCAATAAGGGAATGAAGATAAAACAGAGGAGGAAAATGGGGAAAAAAAGAAAAACAGTTTGCGAAGTCAGAAGACTGAAAAAATTGCTCATTACTACTTAACAAAATGTACTATAGAAAATTCAAATGGTGTTTTATTGATTCAAGCCTTTAGCTTCAAATGGAATCATTGATATATTGATATTCACATATGTAAGTACTGTTTAATGCCATGGTCTCATTTATTAAATGTACTTGTTGCAATAAAGCATTTTTAAAGGGAAAAAAATTAAGAAAAGTAAATTAAAACCTATGCAATTAATCACCTTTTGGTCTGTAAGAACCTCATATTTTATAGGGAGTGTATAAATGTTGTTTAGGTTTATCAGCAGCTAAACTCAAACCTTTGAAAAAGATGCTAAGCATAAACAAACAGTGGAATGGCTGATTTTTTTTTTTTTTACAGTAGTGGAATGCTGTCAATGAACTGAAGTTTACTGTTATTAAACAATAATTAAGCACTTGAAGCATAGTCTTACATTTGCTAATCTTGGTGACTGTTTACATGCTTCTGTTTGTTAAATGGCAAAGATTATTGATTTGGCAAATTCAGTACCACGTTGTATATTTTTATTCAGTCTATGTTTCTACATGCAGTTCAGCATTTTTAAATGTCAACTGCAAAGTATTATTGATCTGTAATTAAAAGTGCAGAGAAAAATTAGCATAGTAGAAGTTTATGGTCATTAGTACAAGTACAGTTAGGCAATTATTTAGCTTGCTTTAACATCTATTTTTTTTCCCAGGTATTGACCTAGAGTATGATACTCACCGCACACTTTTATTTTACTCAAAAGGCACGTTTAAGACTTAACAAGGAGTGGTACCTTATGGTTTTTTTGATATAAGCATTTTGTGGAATTAGCTACAATCTTATCTGAATGCTTTTCTTAAATTTAAGAATATTAAAAAAATACACACATTAAAGAGCAAGTGTTACAGGTATACTCACTGTCCAGAAACATTCAGTGTCTGAAATCAGAAATATTCCTATAAGAATAGAGGTGAGGATAATATGCGATTGAACTTTTCTTTCCAGCTTGAGATGTAGATACATTAATGAAGTACGTACTATTGACATATAAGGGCAAGAATGTACTTGGGAGCAAGCTAGCTGGGCTCACTGTGAGGACTTTAAACTGGAGCTGCTGGGGGAAGGTGATGTATTGCTGAGTGACAGAGAAGTGCTAGGGAATGCTGTCCACTACAGACTATCTAATCAAGAGGAGCCTGTTGATGAGGCCTTCCTGTGTCAGCTACAAGAAGTTTGGCACTCACTGGATCTCATCCTGATGGAGGATTTCAACCAGCATGGTATGTGCTGGCATGACAACAAGACAATCTGTAAGTGATCCAGGAGACTCTTGGATTCCACTGATGATAACTTTCTGGTTCAAGTATTGGAAAGATCGACCAGAGATGAAGGATTGCTGGACCTGATGCTCACCAGTGCAGAGGAGATAATTAAAGAAATTAAGATTGGAGGCAGCCTGGGCTGCAACAACCACATCCTGTTTGAATCTGTGATCTCGAGGAATGTGGGCCTAGCAAAGAGTGGAGTTAGGACTCTGAACTTCAAGAGAACAAGCTTCAGGTTGTTTAAGGAATGTTGGATAAGATCTGCTGGGAAGGAGTCCTTAGAGACAAAGGAGTGGAAGAAAGCTGGCTGCTCTTTGAGAATGCCTTTCTGAGAGTGTAAGCGCTCTCCATATCAGAGTAAGAAAACAGGCAGAGGAAGCAGGGAGCTGGCATGGCTTGGCAAGGACCTGCTGGTAAATCTGAGGGAAAAGAAGAGTGTGTCACCTGGGAAGAATATGGGGATGCTGTCCAGACTTGCAGAGATGGAATTAGGAAAGCCAAATCACAGGTAGAATTGAACTTGGTGAGAGATGTTAAGAACAACAAGAAGGGATTCTACAGCTGCACAGGTCAGAAGAGACAGGCCAAAGAGAGCATACCTTCTCTGCTAAGTAAGAAAGGAGAACTGGCTACAACAGATATGGAGAAGGCTGAGCTACTCAATGAGTTCTTTGCCTTGGTCTTCATTGGCAGCAAGAATTCTCACATCCTTGCATCTCTGCATGGGAACTGGAGTAGCAAACTCCCACCCACTGTAAGGGTGGAACAAGTCTGAGACAGACTCATGAGTCTTAATGTGTGTCTGGAAAAGAGAAAGCTGCAGGGATACCTCATTGCAGCCTTCCAATATTTAAAGATATTTTATAAACGTGAGGGAAATCAACTTTTTACATGGGTAGATAGTGGTAGGACAAGAGGGAATGGTTTTAAACTAGAGGAGGGGAGATGGAGATTAGATGTCAGGGGGAAGTTTTTTTACTGGGTGAGTAGTGAGGTGCTGGAATCTGTTGCCCAGGAAGGTTGTGGATTCCCCAGCCCTGGAGGTATTTAAGACTGAGTTGGATGGGGCCTTGGTCAATATGATCTAGTACTTGCTCTAGTGGCTGATGGCCATAGCTGTGGGGGGGGGGGCTAGAATTTGAGAATTTGATGATCCTTGGGGTCCCTTCCAACACAAACCATTCAATGACGTGCATAGATATATTTTCTATAACAATACTTATTCCTTCTTCAGATATGGCATATGTTCTTTCAAAACACTCTGATATGAATTGTTTTCTTTATGGATCATTTTAAGAGCAGGTGAATAATAACTGCAGGTGAATAGCAACTCTTCCACTGCCTGAATGAAAGGCCTACAGCAGTCTAAATGTGGTTTAAACTAAGTATCACTGATTAGAGGCATTGCTAGTGCTATCAATAGAGAGGCTGAGAAACATGAAGAGAAGATCTGTCAGGATAAGGGGAGTAAGAGTGTGGAGCATCTGTTGCTATCGCAATGTCTGCTACATGGAAATTGAGAGTTGGGCTTCCAAATCATTGCCCCAGCTCCCACTATGCATATTCATTTGGTGGTATGCACACTTACTGTACAGTACTGACTTAGAATAATTTGGAGTATATGTGGACACTTGCTAACCTTCTTGCTGCTTGTGTTTTGTTTAGGTATGTAGCTCATGGTTCTCAGACACTGGCAATGTTTGGGCTTCATTTAAAATATATTTTAAATTCAGAAATGAAAATATCTTCTTTTTAGTTCAAATTAGTTCAATTAAGCCTGAATATTTCAGGTGTTCAAGGTGTCCAGGAACATGAATATCAAATCAGTTCACCAACAAGCTACATTTCCTTGAAATACCTGCCAGTAACATGCCTGGCTCATGCAGCTCTTCCCCTTGCTGGACTTTGTGTCACACCATCTCTCTGAGAGGTTTTCCATAGCCAGTAGGGGCAAACAGGAGGGCTACATGGCTCATTTTCTGTTTTTCACAGACACAACATCCAAGGTACTTTGTTTTGTTTTCTAGTAGCCTTTGAGCTCTGGGGCATAATTCTAATTTGCAGAGATATCTGGTAAAGCATTCCAACTGCAAAAATATAAAGCCTTTTAATTCTGCAAGAACTGCATGAGGAGCCTCATGAGAGTTGTGATGAGAAAGTCAAGCTTGAGACTTTGAGCAATTTTTTTCTTATTGTTAACAAATCATGATGCTTCTGCTGAAACCTTACCTGGATGTAACTTATTACGTAATTACTTAGTTTTCCTTTTTAATGAAAAATAAATGGCTTGCCCTCTCAGAAGTTTATAAGGAATTTATAAGGAATTACAAAGAAGGTTTGGAAATACAGTGCTAAAAGCTCAAGGAAAAAAAAAAAGGAAAAACCCACATATTAAACAGTTACTGTTTAATCTTATCATAGGTGTGGTCCAGCACAGTGTTATCAAGCATGATAATGGTGAGGTGAGAGGCATGTACTGTGACTTACTGTTTCAAGTTTCAAAGCTGCCTCAACATAACTTTTTATCCACAGCATGAAAACAACACAATACTTTTATGTACGGGGCTAGAAACATAGTACTATCTTTGCTCAAACATAGAATTCCCCCTCTACCCCACCCCGCTATCATTCCAAACTATGGGTGATGTGTTGGTAGCTCTTGGAAAGAACAGAAATTGGTATTTTCTTGGACACTGTTTCACTGAGATCAGAAGACTCCCTTGAGGTGTCTTGAAAAGTTCAAAAATCAACTAAGAGCATGAGGAATGACATTCATACACAGTTTCTATTTCTCATTTTGTACAAGGAATTTCATACAGGGGTTATCTATAATTTATTAATTTACAGTAATTATTATTACTCTAAAATATTTATAGCACAGTATTTTCTGTCCCTGTTCGCCATCAGAATTGTGACCAGAAGCTGTAAGGGTTTCAGAGAAAAACATTTACAATCACTTAAGGTAAATAAGTGTATCCTATCAGATTGAAAATTAAAGCAGATAAAAAGCAATCTCCTAAGCCTCTTGTTTCTATGCAAAAGGAATCAATGAACAGAATCCAACATCTCTGAAACACTGCAGGGACTAAAATGTAAATAAAATATTTGGCCAAAAAGTGATATCAACTATCTGTGATGCCAACACTGAGCTTTCAGGTTTCTTCTTCCTGGTAGTAATAGAAAATTTTTATAAAAATATTTTGAAAATATTTATTTTGAAGGCTTATTTAGTTGTGAAACATAATATTTTGCTAATTATGAAGTGTGAAATTGTTTTATTGAATCTTAGGTCCTTATTCAGCCAAAAATCAAAGCCTTCTTTTGATCCTCTTGTAGAATCATCTAAAATCAAATCTCTTGTCTTGCATTAACAAGAATGGCTGCCAAGGCAAATTAATACATTTTATAATACAGATTTTACTCAACGAGAGATGTTTTGGATTTCATACTGGAAACAGAAAGAAGAAAAAATATTTCATTGATGTGCCATTAATGGTTATTTTTCTCTCTCTGTTGATAGTATTGAAAGTAGTAGTGTACTTCCAGGAACAGTATCACACCTTGGCATCCTTTTTTCAGTGACTGGTAGCTTTAGCATTAGTTAATTTAATGTAAAAATCAGAGAAATTAGTGCAAGAATATCTGTGAGACTTTTATGCTTAAGTTTTTCTATTGTGATAATAAATATTCCCTCTGAACTACGTAGTTGAGATGTATACTAAATATCATGGATGATTATGAGCCAGAGTCATAAGAGAGGTTCCTGACCCATGACATCTAGCACTGGAGATCTTTCATATTTAGCTGAATTTAATACAATACACCATCTCAGTTACATGTTCAGTGACATTACCATAGGGAAGAAAAATGAAAAATAATGTTGGAATAGGACACCTGACCACAAGTATGTTCACTCACAAATATGTTCTTGATGTGAGAGATACCTTTATGACAGCAGTACTACTATATAGGAAGTGTCATTCCCTTCATAGACTTGTAAACTGAAATCTTTGTTTTACGGATTTGTTTTTTTAGCTCTTTTCTCTTTTTGACAAAAAAATTTCAAATTTTGATTGTAAAGTGTGACAATATGGTATTTTTTTCTATCCATCTTATCAGTGCATTGCGTACTGCTTTTATCAGTACATAAATCTCTGAAATACTTTACTCTGAAAGTAATATTGAAATATGACATTGAAATCTTTTTAGGACTTGGAATTCAGAGTATTTTTTGTAAATTCCATAGAATACATGAAGTAACAATTAATGGTAAAGCACATACAATAAATCACTGTTCCAAAATCCCAAAGTGTCTGAATTTTCTTTTTAACCCACAATATGCTAACTGTACGATATGACTATGTAGCAAATCAGATCATGTTGTATTCTATATTTTTCTTTGAGTACCATTATGAAAAAGATTACATTTATGTTACAGTGTTAAAGGCTTCTGTAAAGCCTTTTGAATAGTACTCATAATGTGCTAAAAGATACACACATGCACATAAACGTGCACACATGGAAAATATAATCATCAGTGTTTCCACTGTAATAGTAACCTTTCCATATACTTTCCAACTTGTCTGGTCTTCCTTGAAGGTCGATTGGGTTTTCAACTCTGTTATCTGCTAGGTGTTTGATGGAGTGGTCCAGATAACAGAGGAGAGAGCAAAGGAAAGAGAATTTTTTGAAGATCAAAAGTGTCTGTTCATTTTGTTATCTGACCCTATCTGTTGTCATAGTAACAGGTTTCTTTTAACCTCTGCCATCAGATGATTTGTCTCTATCTACTATGAATTCTGCTTTGACTAAGTAGCTGCTGGTAAAGTAAAAAGTGGGTACCATGTTTTCCGGTTTCCTACTGCAATAGTAAGAACTGAAAGATAGAAAGTGAGTTCTGTTTTCCTATTGAGTTATTTAATATCCTCTTATTATAGAAATACCAAACTATCATCCTAATTTAACCAAATAGATAAAATTTCTCAAATGGTCATATGGTAGTCTCAGTTCTAGGGCTAATACATATGTGTTAGGTCAAAATCCTGAAGGGAACAACACAATTCCTGATTAAATCAGCAGAATGTGAAGTTACTTATTTAATATGTATTGCCTCCTCCCAAACTGGGAGTGGGTTGTGAATTGCTTAGTCACCAAGGGATCCAGAAGAACCTTATTTTTTGCCAGATGTGCTCAATGGATCCTCACTGTAGTAGTTCTATTTGTAAGGGCTATAAATTCTCCCCTCCCTTGAGTGACTTAATTATCATCTAACATATTGATGGACAACACAGTACTTAGAGCTTGAATGGAGTCATCACATGTGGTTGTTGGCCATTGTACAAATCACAACATATTGTTCCTTTCAAAAATAGAACAAACTGATCAACTTCACGTTATTAGTTTTTTTTCCCTTCTTCAATTTCCTCTGTCGAAAGGCTGCTCCAGATTCACATGGCTGTCATCAATAGGTGACGTTTCTCCACCTTATTTTTATTAGGTTCTCTGCCAAGTTATTTCTGTCTTCTCTTGTAGTATGAACTTTGAAGCCATAGCAGAGACTTATGATATTTAAATGTAATTGTATTAGTCAGAATGTAATTACTAATGCTTAGATATAGCAATACCCAAATAGTTTAACCAACAGGAATATACAAAATATTTCATTTAATTGTGATGGTATATTTAGACACAATACATAAGCGTTTTACGTAAGTAGATGAACAATCTCACAGTGAAAAAGACAAAGATGTATGTAGTTGCAGGAAAGAAGGATTGAAGTAATAGATTTGGAAGTCAAGAAGAACATGGTCTAGCTGGTTGATGACAGACTCTTTTGGGAGTGTGGTAAACAGCTGTTTCAGCTTCTCTCCCAAAAGGGTCTTGAGCTTAATCACCTTGTTGCTGTGTATACTCACAGCTAGGGTTACGTGTTAAGATTGAACACTTTTTTATACTTAATGATAATAGTTAAAATTCTGTAAGGACTGTGAACAAAAAGTGTGTTGACTGTGAATTAGTTGAGTAAAGTTTTGTTGTAGTGTTTAAAACTGGCCTTATTTATTACTCACATCAAAGTGATCTCTAATATCCTGATATAAACATATAAATATTTAGATATTCAGTTGCAATAAATATCAATTCTTCCCATTAAAAGAGCAAATTTTTCCTTCAGTTGATTTTGTTTCTGCAGTGTAGGTGACTGAATAGTATATTTAGCACGTGCCCTTTCAGTTTCTAAACATAATTTTTATGCCCTATGAGCAGCTTCACAAAATGTCAATGCCCTCAATAGACTACCTGTCAAATGACATCCCATAATCCAGAACTCAAACTCTCAGTCTAAAAGGCTGAAAGTTTTGAACAGTTTCTTCTCTGTATCATTTATTAAATGAATAAGTAGATGCTTGTACATGATATTCATCTGATAGGGAAACATTTTTTGTATCTTTTTGCTCAGTTCAGACATGAAACTCCAAATAGGAAGAACTCATTTATTTATCAAAAATACAAAATTTTTTGAAAGATGACGGAGATGGCCATCAAACATGAATTATTAATGATTGTTAAACCCTTTTATTTAAATGGATCTAAATAAGCTGCACTCTAATGATTAATCAAAATGCATGACAGTGGTAAATGAGTCTGTGAAAAAGAGGTCCGTTCACAGAGATATTTTTAGAAATATGAAAATCTAGATTTTTCAGATTGCTTTCCTAAAAAAAAAGTTATTTTAAAGTATGGGGATCTAAGCATCTGCTTAATATTCTTTGAAATCATTACCAAATTTCTAACAGTTTTGGTACAAGATTAGATTTCAAAAAATAGGAAGTTTCTACAGGCTTTGAGGTGGTAGAATGGAGAAGAGCCTGCAGAAATGAGAGCTGTACCATATTTTCTAATATTAGAATCAGAAAATCTACGTGGAAATGTGTTATGGAGGCATTAATCCATTAGACATGGATCAGTTCAACCACAAAACAAAAGTCACAAGAAACCAAGCTTCCTAACTTCTGTAGATCATAGAATGGTTACAGCTGCTATTGATACTTGCAGTTGTGATTTAGGAGATGCCTAAAGAGAAATATCCCTTGGATGTCAGATGGCTGGGCTGTGACTGAGTGATGTGCAGCTGACTGAGGTTCCTGAAGGATGTGCTGCAGGGAGGAGGCTCACAGATTTGGCAAAAGTAAGAAATTGTTTTGTTACGCAATATATACAAAGCAAGAAAAGGTTTTTTTTAGAACCCAGTTTGGTTACTTTAGGTAGAAGAGTTTCTTGAGCTTTATATGCATTTTAGGGGGATTTTCTGTCAGCAAGGACCTTTTGTATCAAGCTAAGGTGGCAGACAACCTGTGGCTAGCTCTCCACTGAGTACCAGCTTTCCCAAACCCAGGACAGATAATTACCAATGAACATTTCACAAAACACTAGCCGATCAGAATTGTCAACATAAATTTTTGTGATCAGTAGACACAATGACGTAGCTGACTAACAATATGATAACTTTCAACAAACAGGAAGTGTGTGATTAGAAGTGCTTTGAGTGGCTTTATAACAGTCACTGGGAATCCATGTGGGAACCTTGCCAGAGAAGCTGATCTTCATTTGTTAAGAATAGTTTTAGAATGTGTAAGTGTTATACTTTCTTAAAAGTTATACATCCATGAACTTTGGGTATCGCAAATCAATAGGTGGATTTCAGCTTGAAAACCATTAATGTTAAAAAAGATTTAACATGGCTTTTCACTTAATATTAACCTGATGTCTGAAATAACTGATAATTGATCAAACTTATAGTTTTCTTAGTTTTGTACTTAGAATTCTGGTGTTATAATGAATATTTGTTATTTAGCAATGCATTATATCTGTACTAATCTTTTCTGCAATATGCTTGTGGCTTTACTGTGGGTCCTCTTCTGTTCTATGAGCAGATTGATTTCAAGCCACATGCAAATTCTACCTGGTCTTATGATAGATGTCCTGAGATTTCTGGAATGACTTTGAGCTACATTATTTGCCTGATATCAGCCACATGACAGTGTGCCATGGGCAGATACTACGTGTGACAGCTGGACAGCACACACCGTGACTAAGTGTTATAGGTAGGTGTTCAGATGGGACTGTCCTGAGAGGCAGTAGAAACCCATATTTTCCTTTGACTTTCCTAAGGTTCTCCCTCACCATAGGAGTGGAAGGTGAGATCAGGTTTTAGTGTGTCAGTGTCAAAAGTATAGTGGAGAAACGTTTCTTTTGTTGGAGGAGAATCATGTACTTGGGACTACTTGTGCTTCAAATTGTCTGTCTCAGTACTATAATTACTACTATTGGATAAGTTCTGATTCAGGATGAGGGATCTCAATTTTACAAATGCTTATACATGTGTTTAACTTTAAGAATGCAGATAGTTCCATTGTGGTTTATGAAACGAGCCATGTGCTTGGAGTTATGCATGTGCATAAATGTCAGGATTGCTGCCTAAGGGCATAATTTACCAGTAATCTTTAGGAAAAATAAACTTCTTCTACAGAGGGCAGAGGCTTCTTTCAGAAATGACTTCTTAGGATATTGTTTCTACAGTCGTTTTTAGATGAGTTACTTTCAAAAAATCCTGGTAAATGGAATTTTCTTTTGAATGTTTTGTGGATATTTTTTCCTTTTTATTGAGGTATTTTCTGGCAAGAATTTTAAAGCAGTTTTCAAAAGATACTCAGACCCAGCTTCTTCTCTTTAGAGCTGGTATGGGTGGGCCTGGTTCCTTTAGATCTGCGAACTGGGGAATCTACAGGCAGGTCAGATCTCAGGAGAGGAGTTTGTCATATGGAAATGTTTAACGGTCCAGCTTACATTCTGCATAGTCTCTCTTTTATCTTTTCAAGGTTTGAACATGATCCTTTCAAAGCCAGATAACCCAGAAAAATCCTGACGACTGCTTTGCTCACTCCCTGATTCCTATAATCACAGTCCAGAAGGAATAGGTTACTATGACAATATCATTGCAATAGTTTTGTAAAGTATTTTTTTCCCCTTTTTTTAAAAAATCCCTCAGTGCTAAAATCCTTTTCTGTTCTGAAAAATTATACTTCATGTCATTTTGCTTATGCTACAATCAAGAAACAAAAGAACCAGAAAAAAAATTTTGGTATATGAACAAGTATTGCCCCTAAGTATTTACCTAAGCAGAGGAACATAGTTGGAGATATCCATTTAGAAAATACTACATATACAGCTATATGCCGCTAAGCATCTTTATACAGCTTTTGTTTGTTCCTAAATATCTAACATAATACGAGGCCCATGTTGTTATGTCCCTTCATTATAATGATAAGATCATCATGAGAGACTGCAGACATTAATCCTCTCTTCAAGTTAATTTGTGCTTTTGAAAACCTTACGCAAGTGCCTTCAACAACTGTCATATAGAAGAGAGAGAACCCTCAGGCAACAACCACAAGTCAGGGCCAAAATTGTGATGACATCTTAGGTCTATGTAGTTAAGATTTGCTTTTTGCATATTTTTGTGAATGATGGTAATGTTGTCATGTGTGAGAAGTAAGATGGAATTTTAAGGTTTTGATTTTCAATTTTTTTTGTATCTTTATGCTTTTATCAAAGGATAGTAGTTATAAGGTTATAAAATCCCTCAAGAGGTTTACAACCGCAAAGAGCAAGCTAAGAGGTTAAACCAAGTTTCTCAGCGTTTTATCCACTCTGCTCTTGAAATCCTCAAAGGACAGACTGACCAAACTCTGTCTTGCTTGTCTTCATGTTTCTATAAGCCTCATAAAATCTGCCCAACTCCCTAGGACCAGGATTCCTTTCCTTGTCTTCAGTTTCATCTCTATAGTTTCAGCCTGACTCATTACCTTAGATACTGATGAGAATGTTAATTCTAACATGGAAAAAGTCTTGGCCAACTGTTCTTTCGTGCTTGGTATTCTGCATGGTCTTCATGCTTTGCTATTCCATGCCCTAATCCTGAATGGTAGATTGCACAGTGCAATCTACCATTGCAGATATTGTCTACGGTGATGAATTAGTTTTAAATATTTCACTCATGAAGACAGCTGCATTACTAGGTTTGCTACAGTTTCTCAATTCAAGGCAAAATCCGCAATACTTGCTACTTAAAAGAAAGCTGCCTGTGGTTTCTAAACATACCTCCTGAAACACAGTGATTTCCTACCAATGTCATGTCTCCTGTGAGCTGACATTTTGTTGTGATGTGAATCTCATGTTGAAAGGTATGAGTAACCATTAATATTATATTGATGTGTGGAGAGAAGACTATGCCTACCTGTTCACAAGCACAGGACTGAGCATCAGTATCTTGCAATTATATATATATTTTTGTAAATGTTTCACAAATTGTGCTTCCATGGTAATAAGTGATGCTATGAAGCAAGTGGAGTGGTGTCCTCACAAAGCTATAGTTTCTGGTTCTTGAGAGGTGCCATTCAGAGCCAAAATGGCAACTATATAGCGTAAACCTTGTTCCTACCTTGATGGTAATCAAGTCTAAAGTTGTCTTATAGTAAAAAAATTTTATTTTGTCTACCCATGACTGATTACAGGATGTATAAAATATAACAACATATAAAATATAATACAATATAAAAGGTGTTCAGAAGCAGCGCAAAATATTTGACTTTATATTACTAGATGAATCCTAAATGATTATAAAGCCTTTGAAAAAAGACAGTAGGAGAGAGAAGTCAATGCAAAGTCACCCAGATCGAATTAAGTATAAGGCTATGTTGGATTATATATTATGATATTAAGATTATAATGGAGACCAGCTTCAAACAGCAAAACATGCTTTTAACACCTACAGAGATCTCACTGATGAAGAAACAGAAAGAGGTAAAGGACTTGCTCTGGTGACCAACATTTCTGCTGTGTGTTTTTTGAAAGATAGTCACTGGCCCTTGGAGACTATATATCTTTTTTTTTTTTTTTCCAAGAAATAAGTACAGCATAATGAAAAATCCTCTTTCTATATATATTTCAACTTTTGTACTTCTTCTTGTGATTAATTTTACTGTACAACACAGGAGCACTTCAGAAGCTACTTCTGCTGTAATACTCTGGCAAATTGGTGATCAACTTGGACAAATACCTACTAAGGATAGGAGGTAGAAAGCACCATTTGCTCCATAACCAGATAATTCTAAGGTAAGCAAGGGAGCTGGAATCTGGGTATCTGGTACATACAGGGAGATCAAGGCATGTGGGAAAAAGGGCCGGAAACATATGGGGTGCAGAGACCACATGGGGAGTGGGAGAACTGGCAGGACAGCTGGTCCCCATATGATACTGAGATCAAATGACTGAGTACTTCAGCATGGCTTAAACAGTTAAGAAGTGTGGAGATGGAACACTCCCTTGTACACAAGAATACGTGTGTATTACTGCTCTAATTAAGTCTCCTTCCCTAAGCATGAATATCAGGAGAAAAGAACCAACAAAATCATTGAGATGGTTTCCCTATAAAGAGCAGGATTTCCTCTAGCATCCCATAAAATTCTCTGAAATCATCTAATCCTTGGAGAAACCATGCAGTTTACAGGTTATGAACTCACAGCTCATACTATAGTTATTCTGACCAGCAAAACAAATATCATTTTATCACTGAAGACATGCAACTGTGTGGACTTCACTGCATCTTAGTAAGCTAGACACATTCTCAAGGCCTTTTTAGAATCTATGTACTAATTGCAAATGCTCCCACTACTTCATTTCTCTTGCTATGATTTGTGGCCTGTGCCTGTGATCTTCACTGTGTATATGAATGGTTGTATATGCTTATACATACTATAATCACATCTTTATCATGTTATGGAGGCACTAAAGTAGTTGAAGGAATGAGCTATTCTTTTTCAGTACTCAGTGGCTTACAGAGTTTGTTGCTTTTTATGAAAACTGCAGCAACCTGTTTAGGCTTTAATATTCTCCATCTCCAGTTGTTATTTTTTCAGAGGGAAATATTCAGAAATTCTAACAGAACATCACGGTGTACATGAAGCACAAATCTCACTTTCGTCCTCTTCCTACTATGGTCTTTCAAAATCATCTAGAAATGTTTTGGAACATAAGAATAATTCCAGTACCCAATGTATTCAATATGAAATCAACAACAAGAACAACAACAAAAACTAAGGAAGCGGGGTTCAAGGGCGGTTAGGATGTGGCTTTGGGCAACCTGATCCAGTGGAAGTTGTCCATGACAGTGGTATGGCAGCAGGTTTGGAACTAGACGATCTTTAGGGTCCCTTCCAACTCAAACCATTTTAGGATTCTGTAATTCTATGGTATTGCTAATAAGGAAAAAACAGAGCTCACAAAAAGTGATCAAGCTGGAGATTTGCCTCTCAAGTGTGTAATAGAAAACACTTTGCTCCATCTTCAGCTCACTATTATTAGCCAACTAGTGCTTTGTAGGCATCATAGTTAACGAAAATGGGCATTTCAGAAAGTTCTGAAAACCAATTGTAAGTTAGGTGTCCCTCTAAGCATCTATAGACTGTGAAATTGAGGCCCTGAGGGGAAGCAACTTTCTCAAGATCACATGGCAACCTAAGAGAAAGCTAGAGAGCGATCACAAGACATTTGGGCTCCTTTGTTAGGGGCCTGTCCACTGGCTCATACTGTTTCCTCCAAGAAGACTGCGTCATGCAAATCTTAGCTATTCCATATCCAGGCTTGTGCCAGTTAAACACATCTAACCAGATCTTGAGTTTGTACATCCCAAATGTACCCATGCCCTCCACTGTCCTTTCTTTCCATTGAAAAAGTGTAGTTCAATACAAAGCTATAATCCAAACCATGCAAAATTTCCATAAAGCCCTCCCAGTAACTTACTACAGGATGGAGAATACATGTAGGAAATTTCATCCACAAAATGGATCAGAAGCTTAGATATCCCTAGGAAACAAGGAACTGGAAATAAAACAGTTAGGTAAATGTTAGCAGAAGGTCACTGACTTGCCGTAAGTCTTACTACAATGAAAGTGTTGCCAGTGATGCAATGAGATCAGTCTGGCCACAACTGTCATGGTCTTTTGGTCTTTGGTCTTTAAAAACTAGTCAGTAAAGTATGTTTTTTTTTTTTTTTTTTTTACCATGCCACATATGCTGCAAAAAAAAAAAAAAAAAAAAATCTATTCACTTTTGGAGTGAGAGTAATGTGTGAACGGGCTTTTATCTAAAAAGAAAACTAGAAGTCTAATAAAAGGATTATAAACAAATGATTTTATTCCATTGCTTTTAGCCTCATCAGTAAAGATGATCGAGTGCTCTAACAATATTAATTCTGATATCTTTACTATTCACCCAGATGGCTAGTTTTTGCAGGAAGATTTCACCTGGTATCTAATTATAGCACATTTATTTGTCCTCTTGAAACTACGTACTCAGTTGGTATTCAGCTCCCAGAAGATGTATCTGACCAACTGACGTAGATAGAGCTAGAGCTTAGTCTGTAGGGTGGGTTGAATCTCCTCAGAATGACAAAACCCTGTGTTTCATTGGCATAATATGTATTTCTGAGGTCTGCAGGAGGAACACAGAATCATAGAATGGTTTGGGTTGGAAGGGACCTTTAAGATCATCTAGTTCCAGCCCCCTGCTATAGGCTGGGACACCTCCTTCTATACCAGGTTGCTCAAAGCCCCATCCAGCCTGGCCATGAATGCCTCCAGGGAGGAGGAAATCCACAGCCTTGCTGGGCAACCTGTTCCAGTGTCTCACTACCCTCACAGTAAAGAATTTCTTCCTAATATCTAGTCTCAATCTATCCTCTTCCAGTTTAAAACCATTTTCCCCTGTCCTTTCACTACATACTCTTCTAAAAAGTCCCTTCTCAGGTTTCCTGTAGGCCCCCTTCAGGTACTGGAAGACTGCTGTAAGGTCCCCCTGGAGACATCTGTTCTCTAGGCTAAAGAGCCCCAGCTCTCTCAGCCTGTCCTTGTAGGGGAACAGTTACAGATCTTTTAACACCCAGCTTGTGTTTTAGGTAGGCCGGATCCTCCACCTATGGAGTGATTCACCATAGATCGGAGTTTGCCAGGGGCTACCTACCCTAGAGAATGGGTGACCTAGCTGATTATGCAGACAGTTTTTTGTCAATAGCTTCATACTACATAGTTAAATGTTTCTGATTTGCACAAGTTTAAAATTGCAAATGAAGTGCTCAGAAGAACTCTAAGGGTACAAAATTTAAGAAAGTGTATGTACTTTTAGTACAGTGCACATGTCTGATTCCTTTAGCCTGACTCCTGATTTGACTTCATCCCATACAAATCTTACAATTCAACACATCCAACAAAATATCTGAGCATCCAAGAAAAGGTATCAAAATACCTAACGTTAGATACAAGCTTTCTGGAATAAAATTAAAATGAGGCTTCCAAATAAGTAAGCAGCCTTCTCAGGATGAATGATGGTTGAAAATACAGTGTGCCTGATATCCTCTCCAGTTCAATGCTAAAAGACATTGAGACTGTCACTTGCTCAGGATCTCAACTTGAAACTTTCTGAGCAGCTAAGGTTGGGATTCATTTATTTAAACTTGAATATCTACCAGTAGGATAGATATCTGAGTAATTCTGGTCTCCTCTTACAGTTATTGGAAATAAATAGACACTTTCAGAGTACTATTCATCTCCTGTTTAGATGTACTAATAAATAGGCCAGAAAATTCACTCTCAGTAGGTATTTTCAGCTGTTTTAATTCTCCCTCTTGGATTAAAAATCCCAGTTGTTGGGGCTAGAACAGTGGTTTCACAGAAACTTGCTTCATATGTTCTTCCGTGTACTTGTTGCCAAAGGCAGGGGTTCAAAGAAGAAGAGATTTTTGTCTGATAGACTTGACCTCTGTGAAATGGAAAAACAGTTTATTTCCCTTTAGGTTGAGGGATAAGATGTTGCTCAAGATATGAGGCTGCAAAGACTATGAAAAACTGACAGCAGTCAGTGATGGACAGAAGATCAAAACTATGATCTGATATTGTCTCTCTCAGAAGACTGTTACTTCTGTTATTAAATACTTGGATAAGGTGGGCAAGGGAGAAGTAGGTGACAAATATGTGTTTATCTGGTGTGATATTTCAGAAGTCAATCTAATTTTATCTCTGTTCTGTCTTTTCACATCATGCCTCCATGAACACACATCATGCCTTGAGACAAGGGAGTAACTTTGGGCTTGTGAGGCTTCCTGAATCAGAGAAGTTCTCCTCACACATGATTCATGATCAAGGAAGTAATCTTTCCAGGATTGGCACGTTGGGAAATTTCATGAAGAAACACCTAAATACACTAAAATGTTTGTAAACATTCACTGGCATACTGATTAAAGTTGAAAAACTCTTGAAAAAGACACATAGCAGAGATATATGGTTGGGAGGTTGGTGAAATGATTTTAAGCAATTTAAAAAGAGTATCTATTTCAGATAATACAAAAAAAAAAAGTATTTTCCTGGGAAGAGGTCAGACGTTTTTTTTTTTAATGGTTCATTACTGCTATAAAACCATTAAAAAAGTAGCCTAATATCTCCACATTTTTACCTAAAATTACTCATTAACGCCCATCCTTTTCTCTGCAATTTAATTTTTTAAACATTATATATAAAATCTTCTGATTTTCTATGTCACTGCTTAGGAACATCCTATTTTATTCCAAAAGCCTTCCAAAGTCTGTTTAGAACCAACACAAGAGAGTTTATAAATTCATGAAATTTAATGATGTAAGAGAGAGACAGAATTTAAGCTGATGCTTGATTCCTCTTGCATTTTCCTGCAGACAAATGGACTTTTATAGAGGTGACTATAAATATTCTTGAAATTTTCTGAGAGGGGCTTGAATTATTGATATTTTCTGTTAAAACACAGAGCTGTGCAATGAGAGCAAAATATTTTAACCAGTGTTGAGAAAATGCCATCTAATGCAGCTTATTTCTGGTTAATTGGAAAAGAACGACCAAACCCTAAGAACCAACAATTAAATGAACGAACTTCACTTTTGATGTTTTATGCTTGTGCCTTAACAACATTGAAAGAGAATTTATATTTGTGACACCTGTGTGTCTAGAAATTCTGGCCACTGCACACTGAGAGATTTCTCATGAATTTTACTGGCTATATGATACACATATCCAGTAGAGACGGTCTGGGATTTAGTGCAGATATAATCACAGGAAGATATTATCAGTTATACTAATAGCTGAAGTGATCAAGTAATAATTATATTAACAAAAGGAAAAATAAACTTTTTTTTTAAAAAAGATAAATGTATTTCCGTACTTGTATACTTATAAACATGTATACCTATATAATGTGTTTTAGTAATTCCTGAAAAATAAGGCAGAAACAACAAATATTGTTGATGTCCTATTAACACAATTTTGTTCTGTTGTGTCCTTTTTTCAAAGCATCCTAATGCCATTTTGGCAAGTTTGATATTTCATTTGAAGGAAAAATAATAGAGTGTTTTCTTTGTATTGATTGAAGAAATATAGTGCTTATTTTTTGCTTGGTTTTCTGGTAGTTATTCAATAGGTTAAAGGGCAATGCCATCTGTTTCCTAACAGGACATTTTGTGTAAGATTTGCAAGTCCTACAGGTACCTTTAAGCATGGATAAATATGCACTCATGGTTTCAGCTGGATAGTTTTTCACCACCAAAGGATGATTATGTTGTGTGCCTTGAGACATAAGCTATAATATATTTCCTGTCCCTTTATTGCATTTTGGAATCATAAACAATGACTGTTTGGCTCAAAGCCATTTATTCAGCCCAAAAAGACATTATTTGCACAACAAAAATCAATAAAAATGTTACTAGGTCTGGCTGGATACTTTGCTTAACTGTGATATTTGTCTGTCACTGATGGCATGCCATCTCTCGTAGGAGACTGGGGCCAAAACAGAGCTATTGATCCAGTCATCAGTGATGGATACTGGCATTTGGAATGGGCTGCTGCAGAGAATCTCGATTAAAAAATATTTCTATGTTTTGCCTGCAGCAGAGTCAAGATAACCTGAACGAGGAGATTTTCTCTTTAATATTGGGTTTCTCCTCTTGTGGTTGTTAAATGCTCTGGACCAAAGTTCATTATTGAAAGAATTAAGTCAATCTATGTTTAGCCAAAGGCTTTGACATCATATCAAGCTCTCCTGATTTAGACACAAGCTCGTTGTCCTTTTCATCACCCTAAAAGCGTAGAGGAAGTGTTTTATATACACTGGTGTTAGGAGTGATATGCTGGGGTGTGCTTACACTTTTTTTCCTATTGTAAAACATCAAATTATGTCTGAGAAAAACAAGACAAAAGCTGATTCTCACACATTGTTATATAAACACTGACCTATCCTTTGAGGCGCTGAGAACTCTCTGCTCTCGCTTTGTCAAAAGTTTAAGGTATTTGACACTTAGAAACTCCTAGTGTTTGGCCTTAGGTTATCTAATTATGAAACGTCACTGAAACTACTTAGGAAAAAGTATTGCTGCTAAACTATAAGAAAGTTTTGGCTTACAATCACTGAATAGTATTTTTAAAAGTTTAAGTGACATTTCCATGTTGATATTTTAAGATCTTTTTTTTTCACCATCATCTAATGTTTTAAAAGTGACATTTACCAATTAGAAAAAAAGGGAATTAAGTGGCCTCTTAAATTGCTCTTATAGCAGCATCTTCACATTGAATTTGTGCAGATTCTTTTAGTTTATTTCTTTTTCTCCCAGAGATCAGAACTCTCTCACAAAGTATGGTCATACAAATTTTTTAAGAGTGACTAGAGCAGATAAACTTCCTAGAAATAGTGACTTCATTCATAGCATAGAGGGGGATTTAGGAGTAACAGATGACTTTTCTCAGTTCAGCTGATTTGTATGTTACAACTTTAGCTGTGAATATTTTACAGGCACCAGAGTAGCCGCTCTGATTTTGGCAGATCTAGTTGAAATGCATAAAATCAAGCATATATGAAAGTCTTCTGAGGATTGTGAGCATCAGAAAGCAGCCAATGAGATGTCAGCAATGCAATTTTGAAAGCACTGAGCGCATTTTGAAAAACTTACTCTGTTATGATGTGGAATACCAATAACCAAAAATCATAAAACCATGACACATTATATTGATAATTAAGAAAATGATGTCTTTATGTAAACTAAACTCCTATGTAATAACTAAGTTGTAGTCAGCACTATCATACCACCAAATGTAATTTGAGAACCTTGTTGGTTAGAATAGCTAGCAGAGCAACTTTAGTTTGTTTGAAAGAAGTTGATACAAACTGTTTGTTTTTCTTTGTAATTTCTCTTAGTTATAGTTATCAACCAGAAGATGAAGTACTGGGAAGAGTAATACAAACCTATACAACTTCTACAACTTCTACAAACTTGTAATTTGCAACCAAGAGTTTATGGAAGGGAAAATCATGAGTAATAACGATTGAAATTCATTGAAGGAACGCTTTCTGTATCTTTGTAAAGTGATTAGAGGTGGAACATCTAAACCATCATGTTTATATTTATTATTGCAGGTTATCGTGGTCTGTCTTTTTAGCTCACTGGAAAAACTGAGAGAAATTAAACATTTACTTAAGATAGTGGGGAAGATGGAAAAAAATAGAAAAATAAAACTGCACTGACTGGGATTTTAATTTGAACTTTCAATGTCTGTTGACTAGGATAACTTAATTTGTACTCAGAGATGGCTGCCAAGGGCAAATTTTATGAAGTTTGCACTATGACTTGCTATATAGGCATTCCATCCATGCCCCGTCAAAATAAGAAGCGTCAAAAAAGCTGATACACAACTTGTACTCTATGAGATCTTCCAAATCCCTTACCACCTTAATCTACTTGTTATTATCTTGTTACAATTTTTTTAATTGACTTTCTACTAGCATAATTTTAGAAATGATAAATAGTTCTCTGTTCCACACCAGAAAACTTTCTCTAGATGCAAACAGATCTCACATCAAATTGAATATTTAATTAAAAAGAAAAACAGTAAATTTCTTCTCTTAGTTTTTTATCTGAAGAAAGTTTGAAGGTAGTAGCTTTTTTAGTTTAATGGTTTAGAAGGAAAATTATTGATCATATTATGAATAATATTATTACCTGCAATAACCTTCTTAGTACCTCTTGCATACTAAGATAATACTGTTGCAGTAAAACAGTCTGTATCACCTGAAGGCCATTTCAAATAGAGGCAGTTTGGCTTAAATGAGAATTCCAAGCTTAAACACGATATTATATGCATTTATGAGCTGAGAATGAAATGTTTTCCATATTCACTTAAATCAATAATTAATATATAGGTTATGAAAATGACACTATAGATGTCCACACATTTTTACATTAGTTATTTGTAGAAATGTCCATTACTATTTAGATTGTTGTATTAGAATATTTGGCTAACTTTGAAGACAAAAGTAAAAAGTCATGTGTAGGTTCAGTTCTTCAAATGGAAATCTATTCCAGCATAATAAAGCAGCTGAATTAACTTTATCCAAACTAAAATGTTCAGTGAACTGAAATTTCCCTTGTAAAGCGATGAGCATAGCTTGGCAGCTAAATTTTTTCTCTGTTTTCAGTGGCAGGAGAACTGTTTTGCAAAAAAAAAAAAAAAAAAAATTTTTGAAAAAAAAAAAAAAAAAAGCATTTATGACAAACATAAGAAATAGGGTCCAATCTCTATCAAAATTTAGAGAAATTCACTGAATATTTTTGAAGTTATTCTGAGCAAATAGTTGAAGTACTTTAGGCAGCTGTTACATATAGATTATGTGTAAGGAATCTAAATAGAAATTGTAGCACATGGTAAAGATTTAGTAAATACTTTTCTAGTCAAAATCAATGCTATCGATTGTCATTAAAGTGGCAAGCTAAAAACAATGAAGTACTTTCTAATTTTCAGGCTCCTGCTGGAGCTGCTCTATCTCTTCCTTTTTCCAGTTAAGAGCATCATTAAATGGTAAGAGCAAACAGCATATTGGGAGGCCAAGTGTTTTATTAATTCATCATCAGAATTATCTTAGCACATTAATATTAATAGCCTCAAATTGGATTTCATTTAGGAGGTGAAATAAATATGCTGGTAGTAAAAGCCTACATAGCCAATGAATCTTTTGAAATGGCACTTATACAAAGCAATGCTCAAAAACAGATTTGATAAGTCATGCTGACTTCCTCTAGCATAGGGGCACCTTCCAAATGGAATTTCATTCTAATCTGGAAGTCACTGAAATTTTAACTTCTTAAGAGGCCTCACTTCCTCTTTTGGCAGTTTTTTCTTAAATCACTGAGGCAGAAGTGGGCATGCATCCTTCCCTTTATCTGGCACCTTTCTTATTCCTTAAAAAGCTTATGCTCTGTTTTTCATAATAGTGTGTGGTTACATCTCTCAAAGTATTATTTTATATTCCTACTTGCTTTGAATCACAGCTATGTCTATATTTTTTTGTCTTTTCATTATAAAACTTTCTAGACCCTTAGAGTCATAGGCTTATTTTGTATCTGTTTTCAGGGAGAAGTATTATGCCGAAGTAATTGCCTAAGAACATAAAATGTCCCCATTTGCAAGGATGCCGCATGTCTGAAGAAGGAGATGAGAGGAAGATTAAAAATGATACTGTAGCTTGCACTTGGCTAAAGGTATCAAAAAAAAGGTATCAGGTGAGTCAACAGTGATAGCTCAAGCATTCCCTCTCCCTTCTCTCATCCAGTAAACCAGACACTTTCAACACTTTCACGTTGCTAATGCTAATACATTGCCTAATACTACTGTTCATATGCTAGTCTGAGAAAAATGGGCGTCTGGGAGGAAAATGCTTACTCTTATGCTGTATGGGAACTGCTGAGTCATGGCCTGAACCACTGATTGAGCGCCTAGAGGAAAGACCCAGTCAGCCCTGGGAGCACAGGTAAAGGCAATTCATTAGGCCTCATTTAGGCCTCATTTAAGGGCTGACTGCCCCTGAGGAAGGATCTCTTCCTGGAGGTCCCTCCTTGGTGGGAGCCTTTCCCTGCGAGCCCCAAATCTTCTGATCTGAGTGAGCGCTCTATTTTCCTTCCACCTTTTTTGTAACGCTATTTCCATTGCATTAGTCCTTCTGATCGCTACACCATCGCGTTAGTCTTTCTCCTCGTTACGTTTGGCAAGCCAGGCAGACCAAAATATTGAAATGGCTTTCCTTTTGAATGTCTTTAAGTGGGCCAAGGGGGAGAACATTGTCCCTCTAGATAAAACCTTGCCGGGGCACATCCCAGGGTTTCTGGGTTCACCCTTTTATGAACTGGCAGCCATAATTGAAAATTGGGGTCCCTTGCAGAATAGTGAAAATGTTTCCCAGTCACCATCTGGCATGGTGAAATATTTTTATGGATTAGATAAAAATATCCTGATTACAAAGGAACGCCAACTGGCTGCGTCCACTGTGTCATGGCCCCTGTTAATGGCTCTAAATCATGCAGAACTTTTGAACAATACCTTAGAAAATGAGAACCAACTACTGCGTGATCGCATTGAAAAACTTGAGTAAGACCTTGGCCTATTGACAGAGAAAAAATGAAGTCTAACTTTCCCCTTCAAGAAAATATGGAATATTGCATTGGAAAATGCTCAGGGCCCTGAACCAGTAGACCCGGGTAATCCAACAGGGAAAATTTCAAGATCGGATCTCGGAGCCCCACTTGAGGTGGATCCTTTCGAGATCTGACCTGTAGTGACACAAAAACCAAAAAAGATACAGGATAGACCAGCAGGGGTACCCCCTGGCTGGGGGGGCTTGGGGTAGAGTGGCTGGATGGTTGTGTGGAGGAAATGGACCTGGGGGTATTGGTTGATGCTCAGCTGAGCATGAGCCAGCAGTGTGCCCAGGTGGCCAAGAAGGCCAATGGTATCCTGGCTTGTATCAGGAACAGTGTTGCCAGTGGGAGTAGGGAAGTCATTGTTCCTCTGTACTCAGCACTGGTGAGGCCGCACCTCGAGTACTGTGTCCAGTTTTGGGCCACTCACTGCAAGAAAGACATTGAGGCCCTGGAGCATGTTCAGAGGAGGGCAACGAAGCTGGTGAGGGGTCTGGAGCACAGGTCTTAAGAGGAGCAGCTGAGGGAGCTGGGATTGTTCAGTCTGGAGAAGAGGAGGCTCAGGGGAGACCGTATCGCTCTCTATAACTACCTGAAGGGAGGTTGTAGTGAGCTGGGGGTCAGCCTCTTCTCTCTTGTAACTGGTGACAGGACGAGGGGGAATGGCCTCAAGTTGCACCAGGGGAGATTTAGGCTGGACATTAGGAAACACTACTTTTCTGAAAGAGTGGTCAGGCGCTGGAATGGGCTGCCCAGGGAGGTGGTTGAGTCACCGTCCCTGGAGGTGTTCAAGAAACATTTAGATATAGCGTTGAGAGACATGGTTTAGTGGGGTTATTGGTGGTAGGTGGATGGATGGTTGGACTGGATGATCTTGTAGGTCTTTTCCAACCTAGCTAATTCTGTGATTCTGTGATCAATGGCCCCTTGCCCAAACCCATCTCCATGTAACAGCTCACCCCTATACAGCGTCTGAATTGATGGATTTGGTGCAATGATTTTGGCAGAAACCAAGGGAAAGTATACCAGCTTGGTTACTTTGACTGTGGGACATGGGGGCAGAGAGTGTTATGGTCAGTGGACCAGAAGTTTCCAAGCTCACATCCATTACCTCACACCCTGCCCTTAGACAAAGGCCGTATGCCACCGTGCAACATAATGAGGAGAATCATACTCTAATGGATTGGTTGATGGCGCCATGCCGTATCACTTGGCCTAATAAGGCCGATATCCTGGTGCATGCAGGTTTATGGTCCTCCATGGAGGACCTCCAAACGTATATTCGTGAGCTAGGAATGAAAGAGGCCATTTACGAGGAAGCCTTTGAAAGTCCTGACTTAGTAAAATTCTCGGCCAGAATGAGGGACCTAATTTTACAACAAGCACCCTCCCACCATTATGGCACGCTGTTATCTATATTGAACCCCCTGGTGGCCTCAGAGGCCATTGTTCAGCAGGCCGACCCGTTGGTGGCTGATCTGGGGGAGATGGAGCACTTAAGGGCAAGGCATAATAATAGGACAGCTGAGATATATCCAGTAATTAAAACTGGAAAAGCTGCCCCACAGCCACCCCGATCGGGCCCCATACGGGTATCCCGTAAACAGATGTTTAATGACCTCGTACGGGCTGGGGTGGCTTTTGCTAAAATCGATCACCAACCTTATCATGTTTTGCTTCAATTATGGAAACAACTAAGGGACGATCAAAAATTTCAAAGTACCTCCAAAAGAACAGGGGTATGAATAATTGAATGAATACCAGAAAATACTTGGAACCTAGAGGACTTTATAGTCCCTAATAAAAGGAAAAAGATGCCCCAGGTGACTCGGGCTACAATGCCTGAGCCACCTGAGGAAAAAGACTTGGCTCTTGCCCAATTCATGGCTTGGTAGGGGATATTAGTCCCCATGTAACTAGTGCCTCCAGATGGGATTGGAGGCCCTATGTTGAGCTGACCATTTT
Source organism: Numida meleagris (assembly GCF_002078875.1). NCBI lineage: Eukaryota > Metazoa > Chordata > Aves > Galliformes > Numididae > Numida > Numida meleagris. The sequence goes on from NC_034410.1 coordinate 85,143,244, forward strand.
TTGGTCCCGAAAGAACATACAAAGGGTTATGTCATTGGTTGACACAGGCACGGAAACATCAATTATTTATGGAGATCTGACTAAGTTTAATGGGGATAGAGTGATGATCGGTGGCTTTGGGGGACAGACCATTCCAGTTACCCAGACGTGGTTGAAACGGGGGGTTGGGCGTCTCGCACCCCGGGAGTATAAGGTGTCTGTTGCCCCAGTCCCAGAGTACATCCTGGGCATAGACATTTTATGGGGTCTGGCTCTCCAGACAACCGTTGGAGAGTTCAGACTCCAGCAGAGGTGTATTAGTATCTGGGTGGTGCAGGTGATATTGAGAGGCCATGCGAAGCATGAGCCTATTCGCCTGCCGGAACCGCGCCGGATCACTAATGTGCGGCAGTATAGACTCCCAGGGGGGCAAGATGAAATATCTGGGACTGTGCAGGAATTAGAAAAAGCTGGGATCATAAGACCTGCACATAGCCCATATAATTCCCCCATATGGCCAGTGCAGAAGTCAGATGGCACATGGAGAATGATGGTAGACTATAGATAATTAAATAAGGTCACGCCGCCTGTTCACGCAGCTGTACCCAATATTGCCTCCCTAATGGACACTTTGAGTAGGGAAATAAAAACCTACCACTATGTCCTAGACTTGGTGAATGCATTCTTCAGTATTCCAATTGCTGAAGAATCGCAAGACCAATTCACATTTCCATGGGGAGGCAGGCAGTGGACCTTTCGGGTCCTGCCACAGGGGTATGTGCATTCACCAACATACTGCCATAACCTAGTGGCACATGACCTGGCAAGTTGGGAAAAACCTAACACTGTTAGCTTGTATCATTATATTGATGTTCTCATGTTGACATTTGACTCTCTGGAGGCAGTAGGGCAGGCAGCAGATTCATTAACGACCTATCTGCAGGAAAAAGGGTGGGCTATAAACCCCCAGAAGGTGCAGGGTCCAGGCCTATCTGTGAAATTCCTGGGGGTAGTTTGGTCAGGAAAGACCGAAGTACTACCCAGTGCTGTCATAGATAAGGTTCAGGCATTCCCAGTCCCTACAACACCAAAGCAGCTGCAGGAGTTCTTGGGTATATTGGAATATTGGTGTTCCTTTATACCTCATTTAGCGCAGCTGCTGAGGCCATTATATAGACTCACAAAGAAGGAGCAACTATGGGACTGGGGGAGAACGGAACATGAAGCTTTCCAACAGGCAAAACTGGCTGTTAAACAAGCCCAGGCGCTGGGTATATTTGATTCTACCCTCCCAGCTGAATTGGACATTCATGTCACTCAGGACGGTTTGGCTGGGGCCTGTGGCAATGCCAGAGTTCTGTTCGGACCCCGTCTGGGTTCTGGTCTCAGGTCTGGCACGGAGCAGAGGAAAGATACAGCGTGATTGAAAAACAGTTACTGGCTGCCTACTCTGCGTTACAGGCGGTAGAGCCAATAACCCAAACATCTGAGGTCACAGTTAAGACCACCTTGCCGATTCAGGGGTGAGTGAAAGACCTGACCCACCTTCCTAAGACAGGGGTGGCCCAAGCACAGACAGTGGCACGATGGATCACCTATCTGAGTCAGAGGAGTAGTTCGTCTTCATCACCGTTGAAAGAAGAACTTCAAAAGATCTTAGGCCCAGTGATGTATCACAGCATTGTGCCAAAAGAAACAACGGTTGCTCCCCCAGAGAAGAGTTCTGTTCAGGAGGGGAAATATCCCATTCCTGAAGACGCCTGGTATACAGATGGGTCCAGCAAAGGCAACCTGAGCAAGTGGAGAGCAGTGGCGTACCATCCCTCCGCTGACACAGTCTGGTTTGAAGAGGTGGATGGTCAAAGTAGCCAGTGGGCAGAATTGCAAGCCGTGTGGATGGTTATCACCAAGGAACCTGGTGACAGTGCACTGAACATCTGCACAGATAGTTGGGCTGTGTATCGGGGGCTCACTCTTTGGGTCGCACAGTGGGCCACCCAAGACTGGACCATCCACGCCCGACTGATCTGGGGCAAGGAGACGTGGTTAGACATATGGAATGTGGTTAAACATAGAACCATATGCGTCTACCACGTTTCTGGACATCACCCCCTGCAGTCACCAGGAAATGTTGAGGCCGACATGCTGGCTCGAGTACGGTGGATTGAGAGCTCTCCTTCCGAGAACATTGCCCACTGGCTACACCAGAAGCTGCGACATGCTGGACAGAAGACAATGTGGGCAGCTGCAAAGGCATGGGAGCTGCCCATAACTATGTCAGATATCATCCAGGCATGTCATAATTGCGAAGCTTGCTCGAGAATGAGACCAAAAGCCTTGCCAGAGATGACTGCCCACCTTGCCAGAGGATATAACCCTCTGCAGTGGTGGCAAGTTGATTATATAGGCCCTCTCCTGTGATCTGAGGGGGCCAGATATGCATTAACTTGTGTTGACGCGGCAAGTGGACTGATGCAGGCCTATCCAGTACCAAAAGCAAACCAGGCCTACACCATCAAGGCTTTAACCAAATTAATGGCGGTATATGGGACTCCACAGGTCATTGAGAACGACCAGGGTACACGCTTCACGGGCGCGATGATACAGCACTGGGCAGAGGAGAACAACACTGAATGGCAATTTCATCTGCCATATGATCCAACGGGAGCGGGCCTCATTGAACGTTATAATGGCATCCTGAAGGCTGCTTTGAAGACAGACTCTCAGTCCCTGCAGAGGTGGACAAAGAGACTCTATGAAACCCTGCGGGACCTGAATGAAAGGCCAAAAGATGGCAGACCCAGTGCCCCGAAGATGCTACAGACAACATGGGCCTCCCCTCTTAGGATCCAAATTATGGGCACCGACAATCGGGTAAGACCCCAAACTGGTAATGAAAATAACTTCTGCTTCCTGCCCCAGAGAATCTAGAACCCGGTACCCATAGAATAGAATGACCTTGGAAGGTGCAAGTAGGACCAAAGTGGTGTGGCCTACTTGCGCCTTGAGGGAGATTATTGGAGATGGGAGCTTCATTGTTCCTCCAGTGATTGGTACATGGCCTACTAACATCGTGGTCAACACTCCGGTCTTCATTGCTAAGGAGACCCTCATCATGTCCCTATGGCAGATCAGGACCCTCACTTTGGTACCTGATATAGTTATGCAGTCACAGATATCTGGCCAAAGAGTGTGATACTGATGGCCGGGACATGCCCCAGTCCAAGCCGAAGTGTTGACCCAGGTCAGGAATACGGCCTGTATCTTGCCATGGAAGGCGGACATCCCCCTCTTGGTACGATTGAAACACCTGTATTACTCCCTGTGAGTCTTCTGAGTCTCTAGGATCACCAGAAGGAGTGAAATGTCATCGGAGCGTTCCAGTGTTGCTGTGAGATCAAGCACAACACCTGGTGATGGCCTATGTGGGACTGGTGGAGCATGAGACGGACTTGCACCAAACAACTGCATGCCTCCAGTAACGTCATCGAGCACTGGCCCATGAGACAACATGAACCTCAACCACGAACCGATCATCAATCGTCTCACATTGTGTCAACCTGCATCGCGACGGGCAATTGTATAATCGTCGCAGTGTGTCAGATCCCTGTATCAGGGAAGGCTCACGCTCCAGCTGACTCAATCATTGGTTCATGCCATGAAGGGGTGGAGTGTATGGGAACTGCTGAGTCATGGCCTGAACCACTGATTGAGTGCCTGGAGGAAAGACCCAGTCAGCCCCGGGAGCACAGGTGAAGGCAATTCAGCTGTGCAACCAGAAGGGGTGGATCCAGGCTCCATTAAGCCTCATTTAAGGGCTGACTGCCCCTGAGGAAGGATCTCTTCCTGGAGATCCCTCCTTGGTGGGAGCCTTTCCCTACGAGCCCAAAATCTTCCGATCCAGGTGAGAGCTCTATTTTCCTTCCACCTTTTTTGTAACGCTATTTCCATTGCATTAGTCCTTCTGATCGCTACACCATCACATTAGTCCTTCTGCTCGTTACATATACAAATATGTATTTTAAATAAGGTGCTACAATTGCGTTCTAGCATTCTGTCTAATTCAACCCTTTTGCAGGAATGGCAGATTCAGTCAAGACAGGGAAAGTCTACAGTCACATTCACCACTCAGTTATTTCCTGCTGCTTTTGTCTTTAGTGACACAATTCCATTTGTTGAGGATCTTTATCACATGGAGATGACCAAGTCACATCACCTTTCATTCATTCAAGGAGCCTGCCCTTGTTGCCTAAGGCAGCCACAAGGCTTCCTGATTTCTGAATGATCCTTGTTGCAAGCAGGGAGACAGTTTAGTCAGATATAAAAAGAGCATATTCCTAGGGGTGTAGTTACTGAAACCACTGAATACTGAAAGACGTAATTTTTCTGTTCTTTGGTGCTTCTCAAGAGAAGCCTTAAAACAAAATTGCACCACTGAAAATGTAATGTTGCACAGAAAGCTGAAGTCATGCTTCTAGTCAAAGAATCCATTCTCTGTAGTAGGCTTCACTTTGTGACCAGTATTTAGGGACTGTAGAGCCACCTCTGAACAGACATTGGAGACTTGCTAGTTGGAACTTGCTAATATAACCATCCATTTGTGTATATCATTTTCTGTATGGAAGATAGGGATGGGGGATATTTTCTCACTTATCCACCATGTGATTTATGTGAGCAGAGATGGAAAACATAGGCAGAGGAGTAATCAGATACTCTTTCTTGAAGCCATAGCGTGACAGCGGAACTGTGACACTGATTGAGAGCATTAGGGATCTGGCTTGCCTTCACATTGTCAAGCGAAGCAACTAAAGGAGACTGAAGAACATGACTCAATTCATATGTTTCTAACCTAGTATTTCAGTTCTCTGTGATAGCTGGACTTCCTAAAAATGTAAACACAAGTTAAAGTAAATGTGTTCTTTTGATGTTTCTGTATTGATTGAATCTATTTCATTTAAATAGAAGAATAGGAGGAAAGCAACTGTGATGAGAAGAGAGAACATCTAGCCCCATGCTTTGTCTCTTCCCAGGCAAATGATAGTAGAACTGCCCCAGAGAGGAGGCTGAGGCTTAGGAGAAGTGCACTTGTGTATCTTGCCTTCATCTTGCAAGCTGTTCTACCATAATAGTCATGAACGAAGGCTGAGATGTGACTGAATAGATTTCAGCACCACACAGTGGAGAGGAAGTTCTGGCAGCTACAAAGTGCCCATGACAAGGTATGGCTGCCTATCTTAACCTTTAATTTAACTAAGAGAGAGAATTTGCCCCCTCTGTTCATAACAGATGGAGGTGAGTTACTTTTATATCCATAGATCGGCTTTTTATGGCTGAAGGTACTAGCTGTTCCTCAAGAAAAATAAGATGAAAGAATGAAGATTTGTTTGTTCTTGAGGCACAGTTGCTAGTAAACAATAGTGTCTGCAATTTGAATTGGTCCAAAGTCTGAGTCTCACTTCAAAAACCCAGCTTTATATGTTGAACGAACAATTTATCAAGAGTTTAGTTCAACAGACGGCTACAGTCTAGAGGAGAAAATGGAACCACTGTTTCCATGCATGATAAAATAAGTGTTAAACAAGAATGAACCAGCATCTGTGAGGGACTTTTTTTTTCTCTTTTAGCACTAGAAACATACAAGGAGATTACTCTTGTGGCTGTGGCGGTGGACTGAGAATTACAACATGATTCCTGGCACTGCCACAGATTTGTTGTCTGTTCACTTAATTTGTCCATGTTTTGGATCCCAACTGACCTCACAGGAGGATTCTTTCTTTAATGCAACCACAATGAAGATGCTTTCTTTAATGTTTGTGAGGGATTTTGAATCACTGGTGAACAGAGCTGTGTAGGACCCTTGAGACGTTTAAATTATATAAGTATTATGTAAGTCATCTTTGTCACCTCAGAATATCTGGGCTGTTCCCCACCAATGAACTAGACTTGTAGCCTACAGACTTTCAAAAGTGATAATGAAATTGTGGATTCAAAACATTTATCTGCCAGTCTGTGTTGGCATAAGCCTCAAACATTGTTCTCAAGCTAGCACTCCTGAAATTTATTATGAACTAAAAGAACTTCCCAACAGCCTGCCATTATTACTAGAGAAAGAATGTATGACAGGGACTGCCATTTAGGCCACCATTTGGAATGACATTTAGGAGCTACTGCCTGGAGTTGACATCCAGAATAATGAGGCTGACATTAAGAGGACCCACCCAGCAAGCAGAGGCAGAAGTAATCTAATTGTTGCTGCTTTCCTTCAGACTTCTCCCCTCTATCTGTTCCTGGCTTTCCTCCAAAATAAATTACTCTAATTGTAGCAAAAAAAATGGAATGGAGAAGAGTTATTCTGTTTAGTTTGTGAACTGGTATTTTCAAGTTTCCTTAATGACTAATATAATGGAGAGGTTATTATCAAAATATGCAGTGTCCAAACTGTATTAAAGCTCTCTTAGGACCTGGCTTAGTATCTGTTACAGTTCAGCCAAACCAAATACAGCATGTTCAGGTAGATAATCTCTTGCTTCTTACTTTTTTGGTGTCTGTTCCCATAGCACAGCACAGAATCATAGAGCCAGTAAGGCGGTATTGACTGTTTTCCATGCTTCTGATCAGTGCAACAGCAAGCCATTCATATGTCACACTATGAAAATCAAGAGGCTCTTTTTTGTCCATTGCTCCTCTCTCGAGGCAGACAACAAATGACCACTTGTCTATGAAGCTATAAATAAGATTGGCCGTGTCTTGTCCTCTCTTTAGTCACATGAGCTCCACTGTTGTATGGCATTTTTATTCTCCCTTCCATTCTTCATTTTTTCGCCAAGGTGATGCAACACCCTCAGAGTCAGAAGACAAATCCATTGCACTGTTTACACAAAAGCTGATACTGCTAGGAAGTTTCTCAGAGCAGCAATTTTTCAACAATGTGCCAGAAACTCTACTTGTACACTTGACGTAAAATAATTCTATAAAATAAATAATTCTATATTCATAATATAAAATAATTATGCTCCTCTTTCTTCTTGCGAAGTTAGAATCATAAAATCATAGAATCAATCATTTACACAGTTTGATTCTATGTTTCTATTTTCCACATTTTTAATGGAAATTCAGTACCTGCTACCAGAGAAGATCTGAGTAACTAACAAAAAAATTAATGACATTACAACTTTATAAGGACTAAGAAAAGTAAAACTGTTTGATAGAGGAAACGACTCACATTCATATGACTTAGAAGATCTTCAAACTATACAGGCATACATGAATACCCATATAAACTGGAGAGCAAAGATAAAAGTTTCCCTCTGAAATACTCGCAATTTAAATCTCAAATATTGACCTTACACCTTAGATGAGTGTTGAGATTTCTCTTCAGATTAAGAGTCTTTGCATAGTTTATGGATGCTGGTACAGACAGTGCTAAAATTCTCTGCAGATGCCTTTCGTTTTGCAGAACAAGGCTCTGTATCTCACACATAGGTCCACACTTCAGAAATATTCAATCAGTTTCTCATTAGCGTGTTGATGGTTTGATACGTTTTGGCTGCCAAGCAGAAATTAATGAATTAGATGTCAAACTGGCTACTCCAGCCTCATGGTCAAGTGTAGTTAAGTGAGTGTACACTCTTGTGCCATAATAAATCTCCTTCAGGCCATACAGATTCACAATAAGAGAAAACAGGAAAACCAAACCTGATCTAAACTGTACTGAGCACGACGAGGAAACTTGAAAATTAACAGTATTGTGAGGAAATTAAAAATCACATTTCTTTTTAAGAATGTCAAATAGCCCTAATTAAATGGGCAAGCAAACAAAAAATCATATGATTATAAAAATTGATGCTGACTCTCAAACTATTAATTAGTTGATTAGGTTATGTTCACAGCCCAGTAGTTTCCTACATCTCTTGTGCTCTTTTTGTAGATGTGTGTAACATTTGCCAAGTTTCAGTCAGCTTCCACTCTCCAGATTTCCATGATCTTTAAGAGTGGTGCAGCTATATGTCCACTGATTTCTTCAGAATTCTGGGGTGAATCTTGTCCAGTCCCATGGGCTTATGAAGGTCAAGTTGTTAAAGCTGTTCTCTTGCAATATTGGTGATCACAGATGGAAAGTTATTGGTCCTGCAGTCCTGGTCCTTTAATTCTGAGCTCCAAGCAGTCCAAGATCTATTGTTACTATTAAATATTGAGGAAAAAAAACCAACATTAAATTCCTCCTTGCTTCTCAGATGACCATCCTCTCCAGGTATCAGTCTAGTGTTTTCCTTTGACCTCCTCTTGCTATTGACATACTTGAAAAGCCTTTTTGTTGTCTGACATCACAGTGGCCAGCGTCAATTCAAGTTTGCACTAGCTTTTCTTGTTTTCTCCCTGCCGATGGAAACTTCAGCTCTGTACTCTCCATGTGAGTCCAGACCTTGCTTGCAATAGGCATTTTTCTGCCCTAGTTTCAGGATGGTGTTTTTCTGTCCCTGTTCAGTTATGCTTTCTGTCCTGCTTGCTTGACATGTAGTACAGTGGTGTTGCCTGCTCTTGGGCTTTTAAACCAACTCTTGTGGATGCGTAAACCCTCTAAAGTAGATTCCCAAGGAATCTTGAAATTCCCGAGGAATTCTGCTCCCTGAGAAACTTAAAATTTGCTCATCTGAAGTCCCAACACATGTCTGAGAATGTTTCCATTGTGTTTCTCAAGCAAACATATTTATAGAAAATAATCATATCCTATACCAGCTTCTGTTTCACTAGTGTCTTTTCTTTTAAAATTCATTCTCTAAATCCCTTGCTATCCGAGTAAGCTGGTTTTACACTGACTCTATCCTTCTAAACATTGCTGATTAGAACTGAGCTTGTTATTCTAATGAGTCTTACTAAAGACTTATACAACATAATTAATATTTCCTTATCTTTACTTAAAGTACCTCACCTGATGCCTCTTGGAATTGAATTTTTCATGGCTATATGCATTTACATTGCTTAATTATTGAGAGATATTTCCAGTTTTCTTTTCACTTGCTTTAGCTGCAATGTGTAGCAAAAGTTCTTCTAATTTGTCCATGTGATTTCACACTTTGCCTTAATAAGGCTGTTAATAATATTCTCCAATTCTTACTGCAGAATTCGTGGTCTTTCTAAATGTTGAAAATGGACTCCAAGTGTGATATCTGAAAGTTTTATAAGAATACAGCTAGTCCTTTCATTGAGATGACTAGTAATCTCATTAGGGCTAATTTTTATAGGAAGGGTGAATTTTTATGTGTCACAACTGGTTATCTGCTCATGCAATTTTAACGCTTCTACGAAATGTATTCTCAAAATTTGCAAGAAAAACTGTAAAGGAAGAAGTAGTGTTGTATATAGTAGCTGGTAAAGCGGGAAAAAAAAAAATAAACCACCACCACCACCACCAAAAAACAAACCTCAAACCAAAAAACAAATACAAACAATGCAAAATTCTTGTGCTGAAACATTAGATTGATGCATTCACAACACACAGTGATATAAAAGCAAGGTCAGAGGAAAGAAACTGATTCTTTTGCAATTCTATCATGCGAACTACAGAAACAGATTCCTTGCATTGAGCTGCAGATGTGAAGAAAATGACGGAAAGATTCCATATGCTGAAAGAAGAACAGTGCTTAAATATCAGCAGAAGGTGGCTAGAGACTTTCACAATCTATATGACCAACAAGAGAGATGAGAAAACTGATGATTCAGGTAAACTCAGGTAGCATCCAATAAACATTCTGCTAAGCACAGATATTGCAACATAAACACTTTCTGATAGAAATAGAGTAGAAGAAATGTGTCAAGACATCCACAGTAGTGTGATGTGATAGCACCGTTTTGTTAACTTACTTAAGAACACAGTCTCTCCCACAAATAGACTAAAAACTTCAAGAAACAGAAACAGACTGACAGCCATATTATTTTAAGTGCTTCTATTAAAGATTTCTTTGTGGTGGGTTGGAAGATAAAAATAAAAAGATAAAAATATTTCACAACGTATCTAGGACCACCATCAAATAGTAAGGAAACTTGGGTTAGGGGAATAGCCTTATTTACTTGCAGTATTATACTGAATATGGAATCTATAGCAAGGGAAGAATTGTCTTCAGAGCATTTTCAATGCGATTTAAGATGCTGAAAATTGGGAAGTGAACAGAATCTGGAACACTGAAGAGAAAAAGGGAAATTAGAGGATTGACAAATCTCTGAAAAACCTGGTATGCAGAAGAAATGGGAGCAGATGGCAATGTGGTTCTGGACAGACTTATTCCTGAGGAGTTAAAAGTATACATTTAGGTAGTCAGAATCGTTTCTGAATTTAAATAATCCATAAGCAAAAATTCTGTTGAAATTCCGTTGAAATTCTCTGTAATTGATAAGATAGAAAGAAAACAATTCAAATGCCAAAACTCTGTGCAACAACAACAGAAAAAAGAAACAGCAAATCTGAAGAAAATAGCCTTGTTTATTTTCATGCACAAGGAGAGTTCAAAGAAGTCTCATTAGTATTTTCAGGAACTGTAGAAATATATTGAAACTGAGCAAATACTTTGTGATGAATAATTTATTGTTCATATGCAGAGATCTTGTAATGGCCCTTTAAAATTCAGTCAAACTCCTAGTTTTGGAAGTCTGAGCATCCAAATTTCAATTCAAAAGCTGTATTATGAAGGAAGAGAATAGGATATTAGTACCTAGAATGGTATATAATTCTAATAGAATTCAAACAAGGTGGTGAATTTTGTGCATCACTGCAATTTTTAATGTACTTGCAACAAAAGAAAACACAACAAAAACATTTTCTTCCATAATCCCATTTACGTGTAAGTATTGTCCACTTTCTGGCATTATTTTCTGCATTTGGGATCTATCAATCAATATATTGATTGATGAATCAGGGACTTCATAAAAAGCACATTGTTTTTTTCAGTGTAGTAAAGTACACGAATCCAGAATGATAAATACTATGTCTGCCCATTGTTTCTTAGATTAGATAAATGGATATTCTATTAGATTTTCTAATAGTATGCTACAAACAAGCAACAATGAAGCCATGCAACTCTTCAGCACCTTTTAACTTTGAACATCAGGTGATTAAGCGTCTCTTTCAGTCTTAACCTAACAGTCTTTTTCTTGTTAAAGAAACTAATCGGTTTTAAAGTGAATAAAATTCCAAGATAACATACCTAATTCTAACAAATATTAATAGTATTTTGTTTATTTATTAAGTGGAAAGCATTTCATTTATAATCCTCCTACTTTCTTACTCTTCAGGAGATATTTGACAATATTTCTTTATTGCTGTAGATTTTTTTTTTTTGTTGGAGCTTCTGGCTTGTACATATGATAATTTAAAAAACATGAATTTTTTCTGTTACAGAATTAGAGTGTCTAACAGTAAGAATTTCCACAATGGTCCCTGTGAATAAAGTTGTCATTAAAATCTGATCTAATAGGCACAAAACCTGAACTCAAGTGATATTTGACCTTCAGGACTTTGCATAGTCATTCCTGTAGCTGTATGCAGCTGTTGCAGAGCTGCAAGTATACTTTTTTTTTCCCCTGCGGTGAGGGTGAAAAGCAGGCACTAGAAGGCTAAGGAAAGAGAAGCAAAGGGCTTGAATAAGATATGAGAAAGACACGTCGTATCTATTACTGCAAGAGATAGTCTGTAGCATTTTGAAGCCTACAGAGTTGTGAAGAAGAGGCCCCAAGGGACTTGTAATTCTTCCAGACAAAATTAATTGAAATAAGATTTGTGATCACCCATCTTGTGAGTTCAGGGTGCTCAGTTTTCAAATCCAACTGTTTACGTGTGGTATGTCATTAGAAAGAAAGGAACTCTGCATAAAACCAATGCTGTTTGATGGTTTGCACAGCAGCCAATCATTTTTTTTTTATACAGATGCATTTGAGAAGTGCTATTAGAAATCTTCTGGGAAAACCTACACGAAGACCCTTAAAACATAGTTTCTGTCCAGGGTCCAGTTTTCCAAGCAAATCAGAAATTGTTAATTATAAGAAGTTATCAATGGAGAGTAACAAAAATGTTGCTTTCATCCCAAGATCTGTCATACTAAAAGTCCCTTATTTTTCTAGCTAGAGGATATGATGGAAAAATGTAGCTACTTACCATAAAACATTGCGAAAATAGGACAGGAAATCATGACATACTGGAAAGTTATGTAATATCAATGCAAATACCAAGCAGCTCTGCCACACTGGAAGGTGATGAAAATTTTTGATGTTTCTCTCCTCTGTTGCTAAAGTCCCTGAGCTGAGTTCTGAAGCCTTGTACTTAGTTTGAGCCACTGAGAGTTAACTTCACAAATGACATTATATCTTTTCCTAGAGGATTCCTTATAAGTGATAGCAAGCTTGTTCATAAAGGCCTCATGACATAGGAATCTCACATCTTCTCTACGCCTCTCACTTCTTGGAAAGGACTAGGGTGCTGATGTTTAATCAAGCATCAAGAATGCTGTCTGTCAGGCATATAGGTGGTAAGTATGTGTGTGTATGGAAGGTATGTGCTCTAGCCAACCTTGAAGCACACATTGTAACATAGGATGAAGAAGGAATGGAAGACTGAATGAAGCTAGGAAAAAAATGTGCTAAAATTTCAGCTGAGACACACTAGAGACAGCTGGACTTTTCTATGAATATTTCACAAAATCACTGAATCACAGAATCTCTAAGGTTGGAAGAGAAGTCTAGAGATCATCTAGTCCAACCCCCTTGCTTAAGCTTGGGTCAACCAAAACCACAGTGGGTTGCAAAGCACCATTCTGAGTTGCAATTTAGCTGTTTCCGAGGGTGGAGAAACCACAACCACTCTGGGCAAACTGTTCCAGTGAATGATCATCTTCACAGTAAAACAGTTTTCCGCAATGTTAAAGTAGAACTTCCTGTATTTCAATTTATGCCTTTTACATTTTCACCTTGTACCACTGTAAAGATTCTGGTCCTGTCATCTTTACACCCTCCCATCAGGTGTCTATTCACATTTACTAAGATCCCCTTTGAGAGAGGCTTTTTCAAGGCTGGACAAACCCAGACTCTTTAGCTTCTTTTAATATGTCAGATCACTGTCAAGATGCTTGATTGGACTTCCTCCAGTATATACATATCTTTTTTGTACTAGGGAGCCCCATGGCATACACATTACTCCAGAGTTCTTCTCACTAGTGCTGAGTAGAGTGTAATGATCACTTCCCTTAATTCCAGTGGTGTTGATTTTCCTAGCGCAGCCTCAGTACTGCTGGTCATTTTTGCTGCAAGGGCAATGCTGGCTCATGATCCACTATGCCTGGTGTCCACCAGACCCCCAGGCTAATTTCTGCAAAGTTATTTTCCATCTGGTTGTTCTCCAAACTGCTGAGGTTTCTTTGGGTGGCAGCACAAACATCTGGTATATTAACTATACTTTCCTGTTCATATTTTCCACAAACTTGCTGAGAGTGCATTCTGTCCATCTTCCGGATCATTAATAAGGTTGTTAAATCATATTGGCCCCTCGTATCGACCCTTGGAGTACACCACTACTGACTGGTGTCTTGACTTTTTGCCACTTCTAATCACATCTCTTTGATCTTGTCAGTTCATCGACCTTTCAGATCACTTCACTCTTAATTTATCTAGTCTATACTTCAACTATTTGTCAATGTAAAGGCTATAATAAACAGTGTTGTAAATCTCATTAAAGTCAAGAAAAGCATTATTCAACAATCTTTCATCATCCACCAAACTAATCATTTCATTGCAGAAAGTTTTCAAGCAGGTCAGATGTGATTTCTCCTCCATCAAACCATGCTTACTTCATTCAGCTTCTTGTACTTAATATTTTTGTAAATTTGTTCCAATATCTTTCCAGGGTCAAGGTGAGGCTGACTGGTATGTATTTCACTGTTTCCTTCATCTTGTTCTTCTTGAACACAGGGGCCACATTTGCTTTCTTTGAATCCACAGGAACCTCCCCTGATTGTGAAGATCTTTCCAAAATAATTGAGAATGACTTTGGCAAGGACGTTAATCAGATTCCTTAATGTTTTTGCATTGTTAAATCCTGTGGACTTAAATATGTTCCATTGACTTGAATAGTCCTTAACTTCATTATACCAAACAGAGGGTAAGTCTTTATTGCTTCAGACTTTTCCTCTGATTTGAGGGGCCTGGGATTCATGAAGGCTGGTTCAACCAGTGAAGAATGAGTGCAAGAAAGCATTGAGTACCTCAGCCTTTTTTGTCTTTTGTCACAAGGACTCATACCCTTAGTGAAGGGCCCACTTTATCCCTAGTCTTCCTTTTATTGTTCACAAATTTATAGACTCCTCTCTTGTTGTCCTTCACAATCCTGACCAGATTCAATTCCATCTGTGTTTTGATTTGCCTAACCTAATTCCCACATGCTTGGGTAGTGTCTTCCACTTTCTAAATACTTCCTTTTTACATTTGATGGTAAAGAGCTCTTACCACCTTTGCTTCATATCCTGGGTGTGTGGAGATTCTTGAGATCACCTCAACTTGGAGGTGATCCTTGAAAATAACCTGCTTTCCCAGAGTCCAGTTCTCTCCACAGCTGTCTTCTGTTGGACTCTTCCAAGCATATCCCTGAACGTGACAAAGTTTGTTCTATTCAGATATACGATCCTGCTTTTTTGCCTTTTTCCTTTGTCTCTGGATCCTGAACTCTACCGTCTCTTGCTCAGTGCAGCCAAGGGTTTCCCCGATCTTCACATCTCCCACAGGATCTTCCCTTTGTGTAAGTAAAGTTCAGAAGAGTACCTAGCCTTGTCTTATCATCAGTTACCTGTGTAAAGAAGTTGGTATTAGTGCTCTCCACATTTTCTGTGTTGCATATATCTGAGTAGTTAAAATACCCCATGAAGAGAAGAACATGTGATTGTGAGGCTTCCTCATGCTGTCTAAAGAAGGGCTCTTTGGCTTTTTCTTCCCATTGAGGCAGCAAATAGCAGAAAGCCACAACACCATGAATATTTACCTACCCTCTAAGCCATAAGCTTTTGACTGGTTTACCATTCATCCCAAAGCAGATCTCCTCATGTGTCTGCTATTTTTTCATACAAAAGGCAACTCTCCTCATCTTCCCAACTTGTCCTTCAAAAGCATCCTGTGCCCATCCATTGTAGCACTTTAGTTCTGGGAGTCTTTTTGCCACATTTCTGTGACACATAGCTTGCAAGTGCATACAGACCTCAAATTCCTCCTGTTCTCCATGCTGCATTCATTATATTCCTGGCATTTTAGATAGTCAGCCAGTCATACTGATTTCCCCCCCAAAATTGTAAGAGCTTTCTGTGCAATGCTGCTGTCTTGGCACTTCCTTATTAGTGAGCATATGCTTGAGGTGGACTGCCTTTGCATAATTTGACTACTGTCAAACACTGAGGTTTTACTCTAATAATTTTTCCTCAAAGTATTCAGTCAGCCATCTCACAGACATTTGATAGATATTAATTAAATGTATGAAATAACATATTTGACAAGTGTTTGTTGTTGTTTGTCTCTCCAAGAAGAAGCTGGCTCAGAAACTGTCTAAAATATGAAGTTGTTTTGCTGAATATTCATTTAAAGATATTTTACAGAATATGTTGCGTAGCAGTTTTGTTAGCAGTTAGTATAGACTTCAGGATGAAGAGGACAAGGTACTGGAGAAATGTTTCACCTTAAGCCGTAGATTTTTGGGTCTAACCAAGAGTGACTGCATGCGTTTCTGAAAGGGAAGTTTGAACATACAAAGTTTTGAAAACCATCCTTCTGACCTGGAAGCTGAATACAGCTATTTCCCACTTGAGAGTGCCTAAAAACGTAGCCAGCTCTGGGATCAGTAATTGGTGTAAAAATTATGAAAGATCAAATTTATTACATCATGGGTTTTATCTTGGGTTAATTTGTCATTTTAAATGAGTAATAAAAAATTAAGATTAGTTAACTCAGGAATACATATATTATACATATATCGTTTTCTGTTGTTCAGTATGCAGTTTTTACAGCTCCCCATTCTATAATAAAAACTTCCCAATTTACAGACTGAACAAAACTCAGCAAATTGGCTCCTTAGGTTCAGTTCTCCTTCAGTTGTCTCACCCAAGACACTATAAAGAACTGCCTTGTAGGCTTTAGCTGTGAACAGTATGCTCTGATCTACTCCTGCAACTTCACAATATTTGAACTTTCTGTTTCCCAGGGCACTGTAAAAACCTTTTGCTCCTGTTACTCTTGAAATAAAAAGCAGTGTTCTTTATGAATTTTTAACACACCACACTTTTCCTGCCAGTGCTTTCAGGCAAGTCACGTCAGTATCTGGACACTTGGATTTGAAGCTCAAAGCCTGACTGCCTCTATTTGTAAACAAGTGTGAACAGCATGAGCATAGTAGTGTCACTTCCCAGTAAATTCGGTGTTAAGAAATTACAAATGTATGTACTATAGAACTGTTTGACAATGCTGAATTGAAATACATTATTCATAGTAATCTTTTTCAAAACCTGACATTTTTTTAAAGTTTTCAATTTTGTGCATCATAAAATTGTAATGTTGGTTTTGAAAATGGGAAAAGCAACAAAAACAGAAAACCTAATGTATTTAGCCTTTTTGCTTTCAAAGAACCTTCTGTAAAGAAACAAAACTGGTTGCTTTTTTCTTACCTTAAGGACTGCTCACTTTTGCCTAATTATCACAAAAAATTACATCTGATCTTTATCTGCTGTGGCACTCCATGCTTGCATTTTGTGTGTGTGTGTGTGTGGTCAGGGGAAATAATATGTGTCAAGACTGGATTATAAAGTCAGTTCTAGGCCTTTAACCTCCATCAGAACACTGAATAATTGAGAGGCCCATGGACACTGACATTTATGGCAAAGCAGGAAAATAGATGTCTATTGATGGGGCTGTATCTCTGATCATAGTTCATAGCTTCTTTCAGTGGTGAAGTTAACGTTACCTGCTTGATATCAGGTGCTGCAGTGATTGCTGCCAGATGGTCCCATGCCAATGGTCTCAAGTCTCCTGTGCCCATGATAGCTCTTTTGCTGATATTATCAACATAATTCAATCAGTCAGTACTTACTTCTCCCTTGTTCCGCCATGCTAGTCACTTGCTTACTTTTCCCTTCTGTACTTCTGAAAGATATTAGCACGAGGGAAAATAAAAGTGAGCATTTGTGATCTTCAGTCTTAATAAACTTCAGGTCTTGCTTTGTCCCCTTCTTTCCCACAGCAGTATTTATGAATGTTGGATTTGTAAGAACTGCACTCTGAATGTAGGGAAAGTTTATATGCTTGAACGTATCATTGTGACCTAAATGGAATACTCACTCTGAGTTTTACTAACTCATTGAATTATATATCTTCTGTCTAAAGACTTTTTATCACACTTGTGAAAAACTAAGTGGCTGTTACAAATCTTATCTGAAGCAGACGTTACAGATTTTATAGAATTCAGTTTATGTATGTTAAATATTCAGTCATTACTTTTTAATTTTCAACATATTTTATTTCCTTTACTGGGAAAATATTGCACTGTATAAAAGTAGCTTTACTGTTTTCCACTCTATCTTTTACATGCTAAAATAAACGATTATTTACTTCTTTTTCTCTTCTTTTTAGTTCACTAAAAATTGATGTGAAGAGTCTGTGGAAAATAATGTCTGAAAAAGAGGGCAGTTCCAGTGTTCATGCCTCTGTCTTGTACTGTAACCTCCACCATAAATGCACTTCTAGCCACAGAGCCTGGCACTGCAGTAAAATCATATCAGATCTGGAGCATATGTACTGATGTGGGGAAAGAGATGTTGTCTTTTTCTTCCCATTACCTTCCAAAACTCTGATCACCCCCACATTGGTATACCTCCATACCTTGATAACTTATTTTTGTATTGCTTTTATGGAGGTTTCCAATGGTACCGTCCATCACTTTCTGACAGCTTCTCCCATATGATTTACACTGTAGACTGACAAATTTATTCTCCATTTAAAAGTAACATTTAAAAAATTATGTAGTACAGTAATGAGCTTTTCAATGCCAACTTTTGAGAACTCCCACAAATGATAACTGTTAATTAATATTCTCCATAGCATAGTAGTCATTCTATCCAGAAGACATGCTACTTTGGCTGCTCTGAAACAATATACTCAGCTTTTCACTTCTTACTTGTTGCATTGAGCAGTGAGAAATTACTTCCTCCAGTAGTTCTTCCTGCTAAAAACCTATTTATTTATATATTTATTTAATGCCTTATCCACAAGTATTGAATTTTAAAGGCAATAATTTTGCAACTGATAGTTACATCAGAGTTGAAACAAATGCATAAGCAGGGAAACAGTTGTCATAGTTCCCAGTGTTTTAAGATGCGCAGATGTATATATAGGTATACAGTCTCCTTTTCACTCCTGATAATTTACAGCTTTCTGTGGCTACTCTTCAGTACTGTCAGTTGAGCAGTTGCCTCTGTCCCTGCTGGCCCAGCTGTGCTGAGAGACACTAAAGTGGCAGGTAGCTCATCACTATAAGACACACATTAATTTTACACTTTATAAGGTACATGTGTTTTACTGGTGTCTCCTTCAATATAACACAGCTATATGCAGAATCTTACATACACTGAGGATAGTACTTAGATGTAAATACATCTTAGACATAGATACTTCTTATTAAAAAATATAAATCTGCAGCTATACCTGAAGCTATAAAATGAAACATTTTATATATATCTAGCTTTTGACATATACGCTATACCTGTAGTGTATATAGCGAATAACTGCTTTGGTATGTATTAGTACCTTTATAAATACCTTAACGCCTTATTAATACCTTAATTAATACCTATATATATATATTTATACATATATCCATACAGATATATTCATAGGCAGAGACCATATGTCTAAAATCCCCGATTAAGCGTTAACACCTATAGCAGAATAGGCAGACTTATCTCCAGTATGAATGTACACTGAAAAATCCATTACCAGAAAATGTTTTAGAAAGGGATTTCCAAATGCAGAGTGGGGAGTTGACAAAGTACATTTTTTCATTTGTGAAGGTGACAAGGCACTGGCACAGGTTGCCCTGAGACGTTGAGGGGTCTCCCTTCTTGGAGACCTTCAAAACTATCCGGACATGGTCAAGGACAACCTGCTCTGGATTACTCCTGTTTGAGCGATGGGTTTGGACTAGGTAACCTCCAGAGGTCCCTTCCAGCCTCAGCCATTCTGTTTTTCTGTCATAGCTTTCAGGCCAGGCTGCAAAAGATACAAATAAAACACAGCTGCAGTAAATGCTGAAAGGGATGTGTATGTCTAGCAACGGTATACAATTCCAAACTCCAAATGATATGAAAAACATGTAGCACATACCCAACCAACATGATTCAAAATGAAAACTTTACCTTTTTTTTACTGTTTTTAACCTCATCGCTTCTAAATTATTATTTTATTTTTATATTAGCTCATTATAAACACAGTACTGACTTATTTATTATTTTTAAAAATATTTCTACCATTTGAGACATTAATTTTTCTTTTATTCTGTGCTTGATGATTGCTGAAATAAATGTGAAGAAGAAATTGGAAAATTATTCAGTGCTTTCATCTATTCTTCATAGTGTCTCCTCAGATTAAATTTATCATTTATTTTGCACATTCAGTTATCAATATATATAAAAAAGAATGCTGATACCTACTCTTTGAGGGATAAACCTTCTTTATTTAATAGGAAGAGCTCCTGCCCTAGAGATAGTCATAGCTGGATGGTTGGACTGGATGATCTTGGAGGTCTTTTCCAACCTTAATGATTCTGTGTGACTATGGTGTTCTTTAGTGCAATTGTGATTCAGAGGAGTTTTAAGATATGATGAAAGATCTTCACAATTTTCTGATTTTGCAGGATGCAGATGTAATATCATTGACTGAAGAAGCTAAATATTTTTCGCAGGAGTTTCATATCTTCTGCTGGCAATCAATTGACTTTCAGAAGCACTTTAAATATGAAGTCTCAATTTTGTACATCTTTGGAGTGTCTTGGCCAGGTGCATCACAGACTGCATATTCATTCATGAGCAACCATTCAGAACGGTATAAATGACAATGCCTGAGGTGAAGCTACTGAGAAGCAGAGATAAACTTAAAGTTCAATGAGCATAATGACTGAATTACAGTCTTCCTAAAAGTGGTTCCTTCAGGTCTGATTTCCAGATTAACAGTGAATTGGATAGCAGTGTAGCAACAGCTGCAATTTGTGCTTTATCTTCTCTAGGCATAAATGGACAGATCACAGCAAAGCACAGCGCTTGTGAGGTCCTGTTTGCAAAGCGCTGGATTAAGGATGTTGAAGTTAAAATAAATGTAAAATCCAGTTCATAATAGTCTGCCATCCTGTTGGCGTAATGTACTGTTAACATAGTGAATAACTCAGTAATGAGAGAAACTAGTTACTCCACTTCTCAGACCTACATCCCATGAGGATTAATTAAGGAATGTTATCTGAGGACTTCTGAATGATTAGCACACTGTTCCCATGTGTATTGTTCATTTTCTTGTGTTACAAGTAGAGATGGCATATAGATAATGCAAAAGTGTTTGCTGTTGTATGTTAATTAAGGCTTCAGTAAATCTTTACTGCTTTCACACATTGAGCCAGAAGACCGCCAGAATGTTTCCATACTTATTTCAGTAAAAATGGTAGAATCTGAAGTGTAATGTATTCTTTTCAAACTTGAGTCCATAGTTACTCTTATTTTTCATCCTTCAGATAAAATTTGGAATAGCCCAGAAATTTATTTTTACAGCAGAGAAAGATGAAATTCCAACTTATAGCCTGCATAGATAGATGTGAACCTTCCTTTTCCTGATCTGAAAACTGACTGAAACTTGTGCTATCAAAGGATTGATTGTCAGGACAAGGGATAATGGCTTTAAACTAAAAGGGAACAGATTTAAATTAGATATTTGGAAGAAATTCTTTACTATGAGAGTGGTGAGGTGCTTGAACAGGTTGCCCAGAGAAGCTGTAGATGTCCCAGCCCTGGAATTATTTAAGGCCATGCTGGATGGGGCCCTGAACAGCCTGATCTGTCCCTGCCCATTTGTGTAATGATACTTCTTATCAAGTAATCAATTTTCTTGTTAGAAAATAGCATATAGAGGTATATATGTCCACAAGTGATTTTATGAGTCAGCAGAACTACTTAGAAGGTTGAAATTTAAAAAAAGCAATGCCCATAAGTTTGAAGTAGAATGTAGCAATCAAAATACAAGGTATGCTCTTTGTAACGCATGTATTCATGTTATCCAGTTTGGGAATTGTTTTAATCTATGGCACTCACATTTTGACTTCACTCTAGCACAGAAAATACCAAACGTTGATCGGTGAATGCACTGAGAGAAATAAATATGGCATAGCATTGTAATCTAGATAAATAGTAGAACTTTGAGTTTAAAATAGCCCTCCCTTATGGAGGGAAAGAGAAGGCAAAACCATCGTAAGAAAAGACGTATTGAGCTCGGGCTTAGATGCATTGAAGATAGCTGTGAACGAAACATAAGTTATCATCCTGTGTCTTGGAAAGGTAAAGACAGTGTAAGAGTTCTGCACATGATGAAAGGAGAGACAGCCAGAAAATTTAGTTTAAAAAGACAGATATTCACTTTGCAAATTGTTACTGCTAGCAGAAGTGGATCAGATTACTCTCTCCATCCACTTTTGGTATTCTGTATTACTTTTAATTGTTATTGTGCATAATCTGATAAGTAGTAATTGCAGTTACAAATGGGACACTTAATTACTGAAGTAAACCCAGTTATAGGAGAGGTTTCAAGAAAAATGAGGAATGCCTTGCTCAAGATTAAGATGTGGAATATTTTTTCCCTTATGAGGATGATACCATTGGTGCTGGAGATTCTATGCATTACTCAAAGTAAAAATTAGTTACAACATCTTTTTCTTTTCTCCTCAACATATAATCTTCATAGATGATGGACTGTGACTCATAGCATTTCAAGGCTCCCGCAATGGAACAAAACCGTGTTCATATTTTTGACTCCTACTCTTGCAATCAAAATAATATTTATATTTCCATTTAAAGAACTACAGAAAAACTCACTTTTAAGAAACTAATATTCATTGTCATGATGGCAGGCTTAAAAACATTTTAAATTGTTATTCATAATTTTTTTTGTTTCATTGAAAATTACACTCAGTTAATTTGTTCTGAGTGAAGTACATGAGAATGTGAATACATTTTTTTTTATTAAAAACATTGTACTTTTCACATCTGCTGCTAATAGGATGTGCATCGAGATATCAGCTTCATTGGACAAGAGATTTGCAGAATTTACATGAATTATTGTCAAACATAATCTGTTGAATGAAAACTCCTAAATTCCATACACTCCACTAGCAAAGTCTGTGCTTCAACAGATGCTGTTTTAACTGGAAACACCCAAAAATAATTTTAAGTCTTTTAAGATAATAATTTGCTATGTCTTTCACTATATGAAACAATGGAAATTGGAAATGTGAAAAATCTTTCACTCAGAAAGATTTTATTTATCCCTCTCAGTAAAATGATACATATTAGGAACCCAAGGTATGTACTTTCATGAGTCATCCCTTTGAGGGCAAGCATCATACAGATAAAAATTTGAACTGAGCTCCCAGTCTCCAATACACATAAAGGGTGAAAAAAAGATGTAGAGTTAATAGCCAACACCTGCACAGGTACTGCCAGGAATTTCTGGGAAATAAATTTGCTGGGAAATAAAGTGCCTTCATAGAAAGAATTGCACACAATAATGTAAAATGACACACACACGTACACAAAAAGGATACCTCTTGCTTCACTGTCACTTATTCATTTTAAGTATTTGTGTTTTTTTGTGTGTTTCACAAGCTTTCTCACTGACAGAATAGTATTTGTTTTTTCTTTATTTCCAAACTGTAGAATTTGATGCCACAGTTCAGAAGCTAGGAATAAATGACATTAAATTTGTGATAAAAAAAAATTGCCACATAAGTAAAACAGATTAACCTCTCAATAGAAGAGACAGGAGCAAATCTTCAGTAATGAATCTTTAGATTAAACTCTTCTCAGATGTGCTATTTTACTGTTCTATTTTCATATAATCATAGAATGATTTGAGTTAGAAGGGACCTGTAAGGTCATCTAGTTTCAACCTCCCTGCTATAGGCACAGACACTTTCCACTAGACCAGGTTGCTCAAAGCCCCATCCAGACTGGCCTTGAACACCTCTAGGATGGGGGCATCCACAACTTGTCTGGGCAATCTGTTCCAATGTCTCACAACTCTCACAGTAAATATCTCCTAATATCTAGTCTAAATCTATCCTCTTCCAGTTTAAAACCATTTACCCTCATCCTGTCACTACATGCCCTTATAATATATTCTCTCTTATATTACATTATATTCTCTCCCCAGCTTTCCTGTAGGCTCCCTTCAGATACTGGAAGACTGCTATAAGGGCCTCCAGAGCCTTCTCTTCTATAAGCTGAAGAGCCCCAGCTCTCTCAGGCTGTCCTTGTAGGAGAGGTGCTCCAGCCTTCTGATCATCTTCATGGCCCTCCTCTGGACCCATTCCAACAGCTCAATGTCCTTTTTGTGTTGGAGGCATAGTACTCCAGCTGGGGTCTTGTGAAAACAGAGGGCAGAACCACCTCCCTTGACTTGCTGGTCAAACTTCTCTTGATGCAACCCAGGATACGGTTGGCTTTCTGGGCTGCAAGTGTACATTGCTGACTCATGCTGAGTCTTTCATCAAAAGACACTCCCAAATCCTTCTCCTTTTGGCTACTCTGAAGCCATTCTCTGCCCAACCTGTATTTGTGCTTGGATTGCCCCGACCCAGGTGGAGGACCTTGCAGCGGGCCTTGTTGAACTTCATGAAGTTGGCATGGACCCACCTCTCAAGCCTGTCCAGGTCCCTCTGGATGGCATCCCTTCCCTCTAGTGTGTCAGTTGCACCACTCAGCTTGGTGTCATCTGCAAACTTGCTGAGGGTGCACTCAGTCCTACTGTCCATGTCACCTACAATGATGCTAGATATCACTGGTCCCAGTACTGATCTCTGAGGAACACCACTCATCACTGGTCTACACTTGGATGCTGAGCCATTGACTGCAGCTCTCTGTGTGAGAACAACCAGCCAACTCCTTATCTAATGAGTGGTCTATCCATCAGATCAATTTTTTTTCCAATTTGATGACCAGGATGTTGTGTGGGACAGTTTATCACCATTTAGGGTATAAGTATGAAATGAATGTAAGTAAGCCATTGTTAAGATTTTTGATTGCTTTTGGAGTCAATCATTAGATAATTTCATTGGTAGATTTTGCTAGATCCAGCCATAAAGTAATTGGAGGACAGTGCAAGCAGAAGGGCAAATTGTTATATTTAAGTATTGAAGGTTCAAAATTGATTTTTTGAAGTAATTCTATTAACTAATCAAATTGTTGTGTAGAAAAAATTTGGCAGTTGCTCAACTTGCTCTTAAAGTATTCTTTTCTGTATATTTCTTTCCCTTGAAAAGCTGACTTTATGTTCATATATTGCATGGAACCAGAAAAAGAAACAAGAATATATAATGTAAAAATGTTAACTCTTTAGCTTTTACTAGATGAATATTGACTTCTGTAGAAGAACAAATCATTTGGTCAGTACTAATAGAAGCCTAAAATATGAGCTAGAAATCACATAGGAATAATGTTCTTACTGCATGTAGCAACATGTATGGTTAAGTAGTGTCTGACTCGGGTGTCTTGATTTAGAGATTTTCAAACTTACAAGATTTTTTTTTTGTCTGAACATTACCTACTGATATTGTTATGAAAGTCTGCTTAGCAAAGATATAGAAGAAATACATTTTTTCTTGGTACTGATCTCGTTTCACTGGTTTAGTCTTGTAAACAACTTAAACTTTTTAAATAGTTCTGAAAGTGTCAAAAGACACTAGAAACTAAGCTGACTACAAACAATTTTGTGTCACAACACTTCAGTTAGAGAAACTGTCCTCATAGATGTATTGGCTAACAATGCATAGAAATGCTTAATTTCCTGGCAGGATAAATCCATGACCATGGTCATTTCATTAAAGATTGGGCTTTTTATTCTAGTCTACTAGAGAATCAGTGTTGGGTTTTTTGCTTGTTTGTTTTGTTTTTGTTTTTTTTCATGATGAAGTTGGGGAATAAAGAAGTATACTCTTTTCACAAAACGGAGGAAAGGTAAAACACCTAAGTAACAGCAATGTAAACTGTGTAGTCTCACTGTATTTTGTCTTTTCTGTCTATTTTCACTCTGCTATCAAGCCAGAATTGTGTTGCACCATAAGAATGGAATGCAGTAATAGCTTTTG
The DNA here is from genome assembly GCF_002078875.1 of Numida meleagris. NCBI lineage: Eukaryota > Metazoa > Chordata > Aves > Galliformes > Numididae > Numida > Numida meleagris. The sequence goes on from NC_034410.1 coordinate 85,168,625, forward strand.
CTTACAAAGTGATTGAGATAAGAGTCAAACGCTGGACTGAGAAACCAGATGAAAATCTACTGTCTGCTGCTTGTTGCTGTACAACTCAGATTATAAGTTTATGAGAAACTGCAGGACTTGAATTGAACTTCATTTTTAAGGCTATGTTTTATCTTTTTTTTACATCAAGTCAAGAAGAGGTTATCATCTTTTAAAGAAAACTTGAACAGAAAACTCAAAACTCACTACTGCTAGTTATGGTACTCTCCTTGTTCATGATTATTGTGATGGAGTTGTTCAAGAAACATGTGGACATGGCACTGAGGGACATGGTTAGTGGACATGGTGGTGATGAGTTGACTGATGGTTGGAATAGATGTTCTTAGAGGTCTTTTCCAACCTTAATGATTCTATGATCCTAAAAATTCAACTCAACCTTTGCACACTGAAAGAGAAAAACCTCTTTGACATGTCCAGGAGGTATTTCAGACGTTGAAAGTTTCACAAATGAAGGAGGAGCAGTGTCAGAAGTAAATGTTTCTGATATAGCTTCTATGTTTATAACAATACATCAGTAGTTCTATATCATTCCATGCAAACAATATTTATTAAAAAAATCTTTAAAATAAATCACAGAAGTATCTGAAACATACGAATACAATTTGGACAAGAGGTGTTTGTATGTATGCATATTTCAAATTGCATTAATTTAGAAAGATAATTTATCTTTGAGTGGAAAGACTGAAGACTGTATTGTGAAATACTTGTTTCTGAAAAGAGTATCAATATTCATGTCATATGACATTAATACTTGTGTGAGCAACATACCCTTTTTGTGCCTCAGCAACAACTTAAAACTGTAACTTATATTCTGGTTACCTCTAAAACAGGTATGCTCTCTCTACTGTCTCTCTAACTCTCTAACTCATGTTAATCTCCTTGAATGTCTGTTTTAAATAATGATGAAGAGCAACAGCTACAATTTAAAGGTTTGCTCTTACATGGTCCTTAAATGGGTTTTCAGGCATTATACTCTATGGGATGTTTAATCATCTTCTCCAGCTAATGTAAATATTTTCCCATAGTTTTAAACAGTTCAGTCTATCTAGACTTTATAAATGGAATATTTCTTTCCCCCCTTACGTTAAGTCAGCTGGCTGTTTTCTTCTTAGTTTTGAACGCAATAATACTAACTCATAAAATTAATTCCCATTTTGTGGGATTGTCAGAAATGAGGATTGCTCTGACCCCTGGTTGAACTCATCAGCTGAAATGAAGTTGTTCAGTGAGCTGGAGAAGACAAAGCTGAGTTCCAAGAAATTAATCAACTCCATCAGCCTCTGTGATAGGCCTGAAAATGGCACACATCAGACTGACCCTGAGCAGCTCTGGATTCCCTCTGTAAATGAAAGTCATCATTCCTGGCAAGGAAGATACTAAATTATAGGCTTTTAAATTTAATTTTCAGTTTACTTGTGTTTTCGATTAGTGTGCCATGTTTCATAAAGATGGTAGTACCTTTAAGTAGTAAATGTCCTTCATATACCAGCTCAATTCCTGTTGTAATAAAAAGGTAAATTTGAAGTAAAAACTGTTAGCAAATGAAACATGTGTTGGTTTTTTTTGTTGTTTTTTTTTTCCTTTCTCAGTGACACCTTAAGCAACAATACCGAATTATTTTCTTCATACCAAAATCAATAATAGGCTTGGAAATAAAAAGTAGCCCTGCAGCCTGAGGCCACAGATTTTCATGACAGGCTACTAAAACTATCTTTCAGTAGCCTGAAGGTCTGCCAGCTAATCATTCACTTTCCTTTCACTATTTAGTTGTCGGATATCTCTCCGGGCTAGTAAAACTTAAAGGCTATGTGACAAATTGTCTGCTAGAGAAACATTGTCCATTTTCATCTTCATGGAACTTCCATCTTTAGCGTGTAGGCTGAAAAGTTCACATTGCTTTGGAAGGAAGACAAAAATTAAAGCTGTAACAAATCTTAAGTCACTGTTAAATGAATGGCTTTTTATTTTATGAAATGCAAGGCAATAAAATCATTGTTCTGTACCTTTTCAAATCAGTAGTAAAACTCTCCTTTTTTTTTTTAATTTTTTTTTCCAAAAGGGCAAGATGGATACATAAGAGAATACAAGTTTAAGATATCTCAGTTAAGCTCTTTAAGATGAGGGAACATGTCAGTTAAGGTTGAATGCCTTACCTAGGCCTCCCCGCTTTGTGCATATGCATATGCATGACATTATAACCTATAGATAAGTAACTAGCAATTTCCAACAACCATTGCAAGTGACATCTCTTCTGTTGCAGTGGTGGGTGGAAATCAGAAGGTGATGAATGCCACCAACTCTTCTCAAAGTTCTCTTTTGTATATATTTATATTTAATAAATTTGGCAAAATTGTATATACTTTGCACAAGATTCTAAATTTTGTTTCTACTTTTTTACTATTCAAATTCTAACAGTCCCAAATAACAAATCTAGAAACTTCTAATAATGTCAGTAGTAATTTCCCATGAGCATGCTTGAGAGGTGTTTAATAGATAGCTTGACTAGCATCTTCTTAGTATTCCAGGCTAATCACAAGTTTCTAGCCCTGTACTTGCATATTCTTTCAAGTGCATGGCTTGAGGCAAAATATGAACCTTTTCTTCTTAACTATTCCTCAGCAATCCTCATATTCCTCTTTTCCCCCCTTACCTCTGTTCCCTCCAAACTGTATACTTGAAGGGTTTTTTTGCAGATAAACCAAACTGAAGCTTGCAGATACATAAGTATCATAATCTGTGCTAAACCTTTACATAATCTTAAAGAGATTACATCAATATAAGTCTTTAGATCATCTTAAGTACCTCAGACCTATTAATTTGTACTCTAATAAGTGCTTAACTACACAGATACACAGACGAGAGATGTCTAAGGCAGGGGCAAGTCAGTTAACCCTGGTTTGAAGTCCCTAAAGTTCTTTGCTACAGTGGCTATGTGCTAAGTTTTAGTGATTAACCTTTCATGGCCCCAGATATCCTGCTATAATGGATATTGTACATCCGTTTTGCTTAATTAGAAAACAATAAGCTTTTTCACCCCTAATTATTGCCTATTACCTTTTATATTGAATAAGCAAATTTTAAGGTGTTTCAATTCCTCATGACTCTTCTGGAGAAACAGCTCGAGAAGTCAGTACTTTTTAAACATTTTCAAAACAATGCATAGGGAAGTGCACACATGTATGTGTATACAATATGTATATATTACAAAGAGAAACACACGCATAGGAAAAGGGTGAATTTGTACTCTTTCTCTACTATTCTTTTAACTCAAACAGCCAGAGGTTGTAAACACCTTGTTCCTTTCTATTTCCACTATACCATTTCCCCATTTCCCACTGGTGAAAATTCTGACTAAAGATGTGATTACTGGGAACATAGTGAGATATGATAAAGAAAATTGTTGTGTTTTGATCTAAAAGTGTTTCTGATGTTAAAATTTATCTGGCAGTATATATAAGTATCACTGGGATAGCTAGGAAGGTTAGCTGTCCATCCTGTCCCTGTACTGGAGCTTACCCCTGGAGAAACAATGAATTAATGGTATAAATTGACAAATTTATAACATTTTGAAAACAGCACAGTATTCAAGCAAATGGCTGGAGATTTTAGTTTACATTAATACCTTGCATGTTAACTCTTGTAAACCTACCCAGAGACAAACTCAAAATGGAGATGCAAGTAGTCAAATATTTCACATGGACTATGGATTGACCACAATTGTCTCTGCATTACTTATTTCCATTTACAGTTTCCCAGTAAGACCACAGTATGAATACTCCAAAAAACATCTTTATTTTTTTTCCCAAAATATACGCTTCATCACCATGGAAATCGAGTTATATTAAACACATGTATGCAGATGTTCAGCCTCAGTCTCTCCCTTGTTCTGATAAATTACATTTGTATGTTGTGCCCATCTCTCCCTCTGAAGGCATCATTTGTTTTCTTTCTTCAGTAGTATGCCTCACTACAGATATCCACAATGACACACGATAGTAGAAACAAGGTGAGAACAGTGGTGCAGACCTCTTCTGCTGTATGTCAGTTGTATCATTATTGGCACTTGATCTAGTGGTGTGCATTTGTTTAATGAAGCATGGTTTCTTTAATCTTCTAAACTGTCCCTCCCTGAGAAGTATCAGCTCTCTTCTAGAAATTGAGTCACACAGTAACACGTTAGTTATTATTGTGATGATAACTGCCCCCCCCAGCCTTCACAGAAAAGAGTAATTTGATAACCTTCTGTAACAATCTGTATCTGTTACTCTTCAAATGAAACATTAATCTATTAATAGAATATACGAAGTATTATTTTATTAGAAAATGCTGAAGAAACCTAATTCAGAACTTTTAAATGTGCTTTGCTTCAGAATTCAATAGAGAAATGAGGTCTCAAAACCTAACACAGTTGTTAACTATTTTCTTAGTAAAGTCTGAAAGTACAGTAATAGTAGCAGCAATTTTCCCAGCTTTATACTACTGCCTTGTAGATTCTAGACTGAACAAATAGTTGGTTTATATTAACTAGTCTGAAATATAACATATATAACTAGAACCTGGGACCTCAGACTACAATCTGTTGATAGCATGACACTAGGAAGTACAAAGGAACAGTCTTGTATACTTAACATAAGGGTTGTTTTATTGCTATGTTAACATCAAAGTCTTGTTGCAAACAGCAAAAATCAATAAGGAATTAAAATTGAATAAAATAAAGATATGTTTGAGGCAAAACGTTATTGTATTTGGGGAATTCTCCTTCTCTTGAAATGTTACTAATCAGAATGTTAGTACTGTTTTTATAGCTACTTTTTTTTCTTAGTTTTTGATTCCAAAACAGCTGTTTGTCCTCTCTGAAAGAGGAATTCAGCTAAATTTTATTTAATATTTTGTTTGTATATTCTGGAAACTCACAGATATTCTATCCTGACTATTAACATAAATCAAAAGATCTTGTGAAAACAATAAACTCTCTGGAATTATTTGTGTTTCAGCAAATACGGACTCGAAGGTAAAGCAAATATTCAGATGTTTTTCTGTCATTGCTTGTAATCAGAGTATCACAGACAGAAAGCTTACAAAATGTAAAAATCTAAATAAGTGATTGACTACTGTGACCAGTATTTTGAGTTGGATGCATTTTATAATCAAGTTTGTAAACAAAAGGCATTGTGATACCTGAACAGTACTGCTTGAGGTTGTGATGAAAGCTCAGTGTAACAAAAACATCAAAGACAATGATTCAGCATGAATTTCTCTGATTTGAACATTAGTGATAACCTTTGTTTAAACACCAGACTGGAACACTTATATTGTTAAACACATGTGCTGCACTGACCTTTCACAGGATTGTTTGTAGTCGGATATTTCAACATACTATACCTGCAACTGTATTGACTAGAGTATTTTGCCTGTCAGGATTAAGTTAATGTTGTTATCTTTGGCTGTAATGGGTTTTGAGCCTGCTGTTGCCTGCCTGCAAATGCAACTGTAAATTACTTTCCAGTAAGACATGATGATTTGCTAAGTCTCTTGATAGGTTCTTTGGTCAGATTTAGTATAAAATATAAGGTGGGAAAGTTTTTGTACACTGACATTACAGTGTACAGTACAGTGTACATTTTGTACACATACAGCACTCCTTAGAAGATGAAAAAAGTAGGAAAGGAGTAAAGAAGAAATCAATCACTACGTGATTTCAGTAGTTTCATTTTATTTTCAAAATAACCAGGAACTTCCAAGTCTCACCTAAAAAATATTTCTATCTTTGTAACTGAATCCAGTTGTACAAATAATTGCCATGTTCTCTTCAAGAATTTACAGCAAAACCTATCAGTGATATCATGTTTCCCCATGTTTCCTTTTCCAAATCATATCAGGGGAGGCAGAAGAGCAAGCTGGTATAGAGAAGATTACACCTCAGCTATCCTGTGGCTGAAGCAACAAGGGTGTCTCCTACCCAACCAGGAAGACAAAATTCATGAAGAAATTCTTATTGCTTGCATCTCACAGCATAATACTCTTCTTAAAATTTTTGTTTTGACAGCTTCAGTCCTTTCTTGTTTATGCTTGTCCAGGACATTTCTATAAAAACTACTTTGTTCGGAATATATTAACTTGCAGTTCTGCTACCTTTCCATAGTTGCCCTTTGTCTACCACACCAAACTCCTTGCTTGCAATCTAAGTGACTATTGAAATCTATCTGAACCTTATTAATCCTTGCTCCTTCCCTGCCAAATAATCAAACTCCAGCACTAGCTGACTTGTGTCGACACACTTTCTCAATCTCCATTGCACTTTCAAGCAAATGCTTGTGGTATATCTCCCACTCTGTTTCTTTCTTTTGGGAGAAACTCCATGTAAATCAATTATTTTCTTTCAGGTAGCCTTTTAAAAGGGCTTGTAATAGAATGGCACCAACAAATTCCTCTTTCGGTAAATACAGATCAGCAGAGAAATGCTGAAATTAATGGGAGATTAGCTAAAATTGATACTGTAATGGACTGACCCATGGCATTCTAGACATCAAATCCGTCCTCACCAACACATCCTTGAGTTTTGGGGTCATCTATTGAAGCTGTGATACTCAGTGGTCAGGTGCTGGAATGGGCTGCCCAGGGATGTGGTTGAGTCACTGTCCCTGGAGGTGTTCAAGAAACATTGAGATATAGCGTTGAGAGACATGGTGTAGTGGGGTTATTGGTGGTAGGTGAATGGTTGGACTGGATGATCTTGTAGGTCTTTTCCAACCTAGCTAATTCTATGATTCTATGATAAGTAGATATTTCAGGAAAGGCACCTTGATATATTCTTGTTATCTTCAAATATTGAAGGGCTTGATCAGGAATACCACAGAACAGAGTTCACATGTAACATAGGTTGCAGTTGATATTTTCCATCTGGATATTTACAGAAAAGTCCAACAGATTTCTATTAAGGTTTTCCTTCTGTAATTTGATCACAAAACTTAGCCTGCACATCAGAGAAGACCTCTGGTGTCTTTGCTTGGGGTAAGAGAGAGCAATGTAGTTATACATAGGATAGTATTTCCTAAATACTCCTTTGATGTTGACCAGGAACACAAAGATTAGCAATATGATTGTTTTTATCATATTTTTTAAGGGAAATAAACAAACAAACACAAACAAACAAAAAGCCTTTGACGTAAATACTACAAGCGAATGGAATTTTCATAAAACTTGTTAAAGGATTTTGAGGATGGATTTCACAATTATTCAGGGTACTTGCAAAGTACTGCATGTTACTGAAAAAAAGAAAAGAAGTGAATAGAAGCTTAGGACAAAAAAATATAAAAGTCTACTTGTGATTTTGAGCTTTCTGTTCAGCTAGCTGCACATCTTACATCAAGATTTGATTGCATTGTAATACTGCTAAGAACTCTATAATCACAGCTCTTCCTCCCTACCTGTAGAGCCAGCTCTTAGTCTCCATCTACTGCTGAACTTGTTTCACTGTCAGTCACACCATTGTTAAAGTGCATGCTAAAAATTGTAGATTATTTCTGTTCACTGCACACTACATTGTTTTACCATGGATAATGTTTTATTTATAAGGAAAATAAATTGTCAGAGTTAAAAAACACAGTGCATTTTGTTCTAGGCAACACATTGCTTTTATCACACAAATAATTTATTGGTTCTGCTCCCAGACGAATTCTGTGCTGACCTTTCCAGGTGTACTGAATATTGCAGCATAATTTGTCTTGTTGGAAAAATGTATTTATTTTAGCCATTAATACAGGCTGTCATAACCTTTGTGTTGAGGAGCAAGTTTGTTGTTTTAATTTTGAGACCCACTGTAATAGAGGGATGTACAAAAACCAAAACTTTGTGTCTTAATGCCTTTGAATTCTGAGTACAAGAGACAGATTCTAATCTGAATCTATCACATGATCTCCAGTAATGGATTGGAGTCAAAACCAGAACAGTCATGTTTCTCTGTTGCAGGGCAGGCATGACACCATTCCAGTTCAAAAACAGTCTCTGTGAACTGTCAGCTCAAAGTGGCAGACACTCCTTCAGAATAACTCACTGAATTTTAGCAACACCCAATGAGCTTGGATGTCTTGTCTGAACAACTTTCAAGTATTGCTTCATACTACCATTATCATATGACAAGTTCAGCCTCATAACCTATATCTAGCTGACTATTTGCTTTGAAATTTCTATGAATCAAGATATTTTTATCATTCTAAAATAGAATGTGTATTTCAACAGCAAAATATTACTGAAAGTACATCCCATGAAGTAAAACTCACTAGTTTACAGGTTATCGATAATATTTGTTTGGTCTTAAATGCTAAGGAAAATGGTCTTGTTAAAAGAAAGAAAACCAAAACCAACCAACCAATCAAAAAAAAAAAAAAAAACATTGAAAAACAGCACCACAAGATTAAGAAATGTCAAAACTGCCTGTCTTGCAGTCTCCATTTATAATGAACATCACACTTTGTGAAGTTGTAGTAAAGACATTCAAGAATGAAAATCAAACTTTTGTTTGGAGTAATGAAATACAAACCAACTATAATGCATATCAAGTTCTATGTAGATGTAAGCTTTGAATCACTGACTTTGTATTTCTTTAAATATGCTTAATAACTCATTTTGAAACAAGCAATTCAAATTTTCTCTTCTGGCTCACTACAATAAAGGCAGAAAGGTGTTATGCAAGCTTGTGGCTTACTTTTCTGGAAAAAATGAATCTCAGAAAATGAAGTGGCAACTGGGTACTTTTTTACTAAACATCATCTAGTAACTTCTATTTAGTATTCATATCTTTCAAGTCTTTCTTTAGATTGAAGCTGTTTGGCCAAGCTCTTAAAGCTTGGTCATCTGCTCAACATTCAGGCAGTGTCACTGTGACTACTATTTATTAGTTTGTTGGTTTTTTTGGGAGGGAAAAAATTATTCTGAAAGGAGAAGAATGCTCAGGGATGGAAGATGAGTGATAACTTGCAAACATTTCCCACTTCAACAGCTGCTCCAGGAGTTTAACATCCTGTTAAATCACCTGTGTTTGGAGGATTTCAATACACCTCCTGTTTAGACAACTGCCTGTATACATTTACACTGAAGAGAAAACCCTCAAACCCTTTGGTAAAAAAAACTAAGACTAAAACTTGCTCCGCCACTCTTATACGTACTGTAAAGAATTGGGATAGTTTCTGGCATTTAGTGACTAAAATTTGAAAAATTAATTCTTACATCTATATGTATTCATGTTCAATTTTGTGAACTAACAGTAGGGGAAATAATTTCATAAAAAAATTATGATTTCTTAAATTGAAATGCATATACAAAGTGAGGCATTTCCAAAAAAACCCATAACAAAACCGCAAAAACACAAAAACCAGCAACAAACCAACACCAAAAACCAACAAAACAAAACAAAACAAAACAAAAGATGTAAACATGTTATGAGAAAGATCTAAGTGCCAGTCTTTCTCCTGTTCTCTCTCTGGCCCATTTATTTAATATTTATTATTTAACAGTAATATTTAATTATTTATATGAAGTGGAATAGCATCAACAAGAGAAGCTGAAAAAAAATGACTTTGTAGAGCAGTTGTTGTTCTACTTGCAGTTGTGCAAGGTAGAAGATGGAAATGTGGGTTTATATTCCAAAGCAGGGAAATTAAGGAATAATTGTGTCCCTATCATGTTCCTATCGGGAGCTCAAGCTATTCCATAGCCCAGACTCACTGGAATTATGTTCCTTTCTAAGTTCTCAGCTGGAGGTGATTCAACTGACTGGTGCAATCCACTGGTGCAATTTATTTTAATAAAAATATTTTGTTAATATGGAGAGTGATTCCCTTTGGCCTGAAACATCGGCTTAGGTGCATCATTAGGCAGCTGTAGGCATCTCAATAAGGTGGTACAGAGCACTTACATTTGATGTGTACGTTCTCTATCCAATCAATGGAGAATTTTATCTCATTTCAAATGGCAATAGGGAAAGCCTACAGACCATGCTGGGAGATGACTGGAATTAGTATACAAAAAATAAAAAGAGATGTCTTTGAACATCTGCTCCTCTCTAGAGTATGTACCTCTGTGCATTATTCATACCAAAGATTTACTTCCGTATTATCAGCACATGGACTTAAAAAAACAACAAGCTACTAAACTTTTAAATGTGGGAGTGACCTTGGTGCATAGTTTTTGTCCAATTCTTTTCCCATCCTATAGGGATACAAAAAAAACAACAAAAAAACCCACAACCCACAAACTCTCTGGTGTAGGGAAACTGGGACAAGGAAAGAGAAGAAGAAATTATCATTTTTTCAATTAGTGTTGATGTATCCAGACAAAGGAACTCTGAAATATGAAATAGTTTCTACAGTAGTTTGTACCTTAGACTAAGATTTTCCTGACATGACAACTGCAGAATCTGAAACTGTATTGTCCAGCTCTTCCTCCACCACCCATGTCCCTACTGTAAACTCTTTTCAAGGAAAAGAGTGCTTCTTTTCAAGGAGTTTCTCTTTTCACACTGCCAGCAGCAGCTGTCACCAAAAAATCAATCCCTTCCTGTGCCTGTTGGTATGGAGATGAGAACAGACGAGCAGGAGATGAAATGTATAGCTGCATCCAACCCATGCAATCCAGCTGCTGCTCTAGGTGTGAGGATAGAAGAAGAAAATGGACAGAAGTAGAAATGGGAATTGTTAGCCATTTGGGAGGCTGAGCTCAGTCCAGGCCCTTCTTCCTGTTGTGGTGACAATAGTAATGAGTGATACCATTTTTACCTTAGGAGAAACACCCGTCTACCAGAAGGCTATTAAACTAAAAAAACCTTCAGTCCTTCTGGCAGTGCTGACTGCTGGAATAACCATATCTTTTACCAGAAAGATGGAGTAGGGTGGCCAGGAGATACCTGTGGGATAGACTGGGCTTTTGATGAAATATTATGTTTGGCAAGCAAGACCTAGATCATCCCTGAAAGAGGGTCTGCAAGTTTCCCCATTTCCATTCAGCTCTGGAAATCAGAACATCCAGTACTCTTCTGATATCTCACCAGTCTTCTATGCTTCGTGGTAACAACATAGTGTGACCTGAAATTATTTATGCTTCAACTCTGGATGTGCATGTTTGTTTTCAATATTGTTAATTCAGTGATGGAGTCTCTATTTCCATGCAATACACAGTTATGAAGGACCAGATTTATCCAGCTGCGTCCAGAGTCTCCTCCACTTGTCTGAAAATGAATGTTACTTTATTCTTGTCTTCAGTTGTTTGACTGTTCTTTGTGATTATCTGTTCCTCATTATCCATTCCAGTAACTGGAAAAGCCCTGTGCATAAAAATATGTTTTTTGAAAGCTTTAAAAACAACCTTATAAGCCTAACTGGTGTATCTTTTATTAATGTTTCAAAAAGAGAATATATAGAAATACCTATATATTACATAGGTACTTTCATAGTTTTCTCTCATATTATTTGTTAATTTTTTTTCAAAATCTGAAATTTCATTATTATTTTATATTTCTTCTAAGTATCTTTATTTTAAACCTTCATTATGAATGATAATAATTCTCTGTGTAAGAGAGTATATTTCCCTGCCCAATTTCCAAATAATCTTTTCTTAGTCGTTGTCTTATATGAGGTTAGATGGGCCTAGTAATTCAGATAAATTTTATCATCCCATTCTATACAAGAAATTCAGTGCAGCTGCTTTGGGTTACCCCTGGAAGACACTTGCTCCTCTCCTTTGACTACAGGTTTTTAGTCTTTAAATTTCAGGAATCTGAATTGTACCTTAGTTAGATGTTTAAAGTAAGCTAATGTTGCTAGTGTAAGTATGTCTTAATTGACAAATGATTTGAAGTTGGTGTATTCTCTAGTAGGAACAGAGCCAGTCAAGATGAGACTCTATATTCGAATTTGACCACAACATGAAGACATGCTCTAATTATAATGTTCACACAGCTGATATGCTTCAAAACAGTTATGGGCTCCAATCTCAGAAAAAGGCTGCTGTGAGGTACTCTTTGGCCCTGCAGGAGTTCTATTGATTCTATTGACTTCAATGGAACTATAAGTACGTATTGGTTCCAAGCACTGCAGCCGCAATTATTAATTAAGATTGAACCACGTGGCTCTGAGAAAAGATGTAGTCTTTATATTAATACAGAATTATTTTGTTGTCATATGAAAGTATGAAAATCTATAACTTTGTGATGTGCAAATACCACAGCCATTGGTTTGATGATCAGGACCCCGTGCATTCTATGGCAAATGTGTCTAAAAAACATGACAGTGTTAGCTCACTATTGCTTACAGATCCATTTCTTATTGCTACTTTTGAGTATGCACATAGTGTCAGCCCACACTTGAATATCTGCATTTCATGTGAAGTACCTTATTATTTTCATGGTTACTTGAGAAAGTTGGGATACAGATGGGATTTTTGAACCTCTACAATTCTTGGACTGTGGGAAGATACTGTGGCTTAAATACTGTCAAGATAAACCACATCATAATCTGTATTTGTTTCTTTTCGCTTCTGCACTCATTATTTTTCAATGACTGTTTTTTTTTTCTTTTTCCCTACAGCTCTTCCTCTATATGCTATATACCTCAACTACTTTGCTATTCATTGGTCAACATATTTTCATACCATTTTCCTACTTTTGGATCAGCTATATAATAAAATTGCACATCCTTTCGTGGGAAAAAAGGAGATAGACTGGAAATAGCAACAGGCAGAGACAATTGAGAAAGAGGGAAAAACAAACAAACAAACATCGGATGTTTGTTCTTCACAAAGCAGAAAAAAATTACAGGCTTTCTCTGATTTACAATTGATTTTCTAGACCCCAAAATAAGGGATAAGAATGCAAAATTTCCAAGTAGAAAGATGAAAATCCAGAACATGCTAGTAGCAAGAGTTAAATTCCATGACTAAAGAATCATTCAGTCTTGCTGATGCATCTGCGTTGTTAGTAATAAATCTCCAGGAGTCATCATCTAAATCTGCTTCCAGCTACATCCCCTGTGGTTAATGCTCCCTCACTTCTCACAGGCTTGTCCAGAACAAGTCTGATCAGGACAAAGGGAAGAACATTTCAAGAGAAGTTCAGGATACCTAAAGACATCTCTTTGTAAAAAATACTGAAGCCGTGGAGTGACAGAAAAGCACAGCCTGCTGCTGGAGAGGATAGTTTTTCAGGCTACATGCTAAGCTGTTTTGTTATTTAACTTCAGTATATATATACCTGAAGCACAAGGAACATTCCTTTGTGCTAGGCAAGTAAGGCTCGGGGTGGACTGCAAACTGAGCTAAGGTCAAGCACTAACATATGAATATAGAAAAACTTACAAGTAAAGGAAATGATAGAACAATAAAAGCAATGGCATTTTCAGAATTATTTCAGAATTTCAGAACTCATGTTATTTAACTATCTATTATTTTTCCCTCTCTTGGCTCTGTCTTCCTATGAGGGATTGTACAAAGTGTATTCAAATAGATTATTTCATGTAATGTCTAAATCTTTTTGGCATTTCATCAGAATGAAAAACATTACACAAGCACAATATTATTAAGACAAATTTCTTAGCTTACCATGCACACTATTCGTATTACAGCATTTGGAAAGAGGAGATCTGTCAGGTATTTTAGCAAGTGTAAATTACAGTTGACAAGGATAATTGATACTCCCGAGCTGTCTTTTCTGTGTGGTCAGCTGGGAGTTTTGGGGCTACACAAGTTTTTATATATCCTCTGGCTAGATTGAAAATCCAAATGTAGAATGCTGAACTAGAAACAGTATGTGGATTTGAGGAAATTCCTAAAAGAGAGAAAATCACAGAATCATTATCATATATTGTTCTACAGGTGCATGGAAACCTATACCTCTTTGATATACAGCATTCTTCCTGTAAGTAAGGTACTATAAACATTGTACCTAATAATTAAGGAATAATATTACATATATGAAACAGCAATGTTTCGAGGAACATTTCTCAGGGTAGTAGAAAGCAAGCAATGAAACAGAATTTAAGGAGAGCTGATGTACTCTAAATCTTACCTCACTGCAAGATTTTCATAGAGCACTCGTGAAGGCATAGTGGTGTCACACATAGAAAATCTACTGCTTTATCTATAATAATGGCCCTATAGATTAGTTCCTGAGAATATCCTTTCATATTTTAATACTTGATCATAATATACATGTACTCAAGACAAGATTCGGGCCTCCAGCTAGTTATGGAGAGAGAAGCCTGCAATACAAATCCAGGTGTCCAGCCTCTACAAAAGTGTAAAAATAAAGAGAGACAATTATGCTAAGTGTTTTTGGCTGGGTTTTAAGAATCATTTTTTCTCAGGTATCTAACTTCTATTGACAGTGTGTGAAGCTTAGGTACATTACTTCGGGTTTAGGATTCTTATCTCAGAGACTCATTTGTAAATCCTTGAGTCTTTTATGCTCTACTGCCCCTTGTAGTTCAGAAGTCTAAACATTACTTTGCCATGTGAAATCTAAGGAAATTTCATGTTTTTTGTTCATATATATGTTATACTATACTTTCTTAAGTGTTGGAAGAAAATACAGAAAAATAATTTCCTTTCTATCTCATGTAGCAGGACATCAGTTGAAGAGCTGACAGTTTCCTGAAAAGAAGTGATGACATTTGCAAGTACTGCAAAGAATGCAGATGATTGACTGGATCTTGGAATTGTACAATATTTTTAATGCTCACAAAAAATTCTCTTAGTTGACTTTTCTAAGACTCTGCACGTTCTCCTAATCATTTGAGATAGAAAAAAATTAGCACTTATTTTAAGTGCTTTCTTGGTCATACATGAAGCACTGATAGTGGTTTTTTTTGAGAAACAAGTCCATTGCATATAAACAAAATTGCAAAATTAAAAGGGCATGCTATGTTCTTCCTTCTCTGGGGAGAAATCTGTTCAGGCTTTGATCTTAGCCTTGTTGCCCTATTACTTGACATAACATCAGTATTTTGCATTGCATTTCTAAGGATATGCAGAAGGGCATAAATAATGATTTTTGAAGAGCTTTTGTCAGTTTTAATATACATAGTACCATTAAAAAATCTGATCTAATTAGCTGATCCAGAGATTGCTTCTCTGATAAGCAGAGCTGTTTCTCTGGGCCTTTAAACCAACCAAAGGTTATTCTTATGACTGTCCTTAAGTTATTTTCATTCTATCCTGATCCCAATTGGACTTGAGGAAAGTCCACCGATAGCATAAAATAGCAGTATAAACTGTGACTTCGGATATGGTTTTACAGTGTAAAATATGTTAATGCAATAAAAATAAGCCAGCATTAAAAGCAATCAACACTTTTTAACCTACATGAACAAGACTTTCCCCACAAAAACTGCATTCCTCAGCTGTGTAGGCAAATGATAATCTTTAATCTGGAAGATGATTTAGATTTTAGGGAGGCTATATTGCTTTCAGACCTTTATATAAGAAATAAGTGAGGAGCTACTACAAACATCTTTGAGATACCTTGAGTTATCTGGAGATAGATTTTCAGGAAATCTCAACACTGAGCTAATTTTCCTCTCAACGAATAAATTTAGAGTTACCACAGCTCAAATGGAGCAAATGAGTTAGGTAATCCCACTTTTTTGTGTGTTTTGTTTTTGTTTTGTTTTTGTTTAATAGGACAAAAGCAACCAACATTTTGATGCTGTCTGAAATTCAAGAGGCTTTCAGGTATGGTGATGTGATTTCAGTAAAACAAATTACTTACAAAGGAAAGTGCTGAGATCTGAAAAGAGTTTCATGACATCTATCAAAACCCGTGAACAGTAGTTTCCAATAGGTGCTCTTGTGCAATTTGACATAGCATGGGAGCACAACAATCCAGTCACTCTGTGGAAAAGACATGAAGCATAGCAGCAAGGGACGTGCTTGAAAGAAACCACCACTGTGTTATGTTTAGAAAGACATCGACCTGTTAGATGGGTCCACAGAAATAAAAGAGTTGGAACACTGCTGCTATGAAGAAAGGATAAGAGAGTTGACATTATTCAGCCTGTTCAGTTGGGGTTGTCTGGAGAAGAAAAGGCTCTTGAGAGACCTTTATTACAGCCTTTCAGCTGCAGGAGGCTTATAAGAAAGATGGAGAAAGACTTTTTACCAAGGCCTGTAATGACAGGATAAGGGGCAACTGTTTTAAACTGAAAGATTATAGATATAGGTTAGATATAAGGAAGAAATTTTTCATGGTGAGAATGGTGAGACACTGAAGCAATTTGCCCAGAGAAGCTGAGGATGCTCCATCATTCAAAATGTTCAAAGTCGGATAGAGGGGTCTTTGTGCAATCTGATCTAGTGAAAGATGGCTCTGCCTGTGGCAGGGGTTCGGGACTAGATGATTTTTAAGGGTCCCTTACAACACAAATCATTCTGTGTTTCTATGATTCTTTGTAAGGAAAAGTGAACATACTGGGTAACTGTTTTCCTGAACACCTTTTCATGATTCTCTAGAACATGTTGTTGATGCTACCGAGATGTAAAAGTGAATGTAATTGACTTCTTGTTATCTTTGCTAAACAAAACACTGTCTGATTTTTCTCTGTCCACATAGCCTTTACTGAATATGTGTAATTAGAAGTCAGAGCTCTTTTGGAGTTCTTCTGAGACAGACTGTAATATCGAAAATATAGTCACCTGGAAAATTGTTTACTGAAGTTTCTTACTCATTAAATTTGATGAATAAGCAAAATCTGAGCTCTCACAGAGCTCTATTACCATTAATTTCAAATTCTATAATTTTGATAAATATAGTGAATTTTTTCAAGTACTTTATTCAAACTTTTGAAGACCAGAAGTC
Organism: Numida meleagris; assembly: GCF_002078875.1. Lineage (NCBI taxonomy): Eukaryota > Metazoa > Chordata > Aves > Galliformes > Numididae > Numida > Numida meleagris. The sequence continues at coordinate 85,185,504 of NC_034410.1, forward strand.
TGCTTTTCACATTCAAGAGCAACTGAGAAAATGGTGTCCTTACTCCTTCAAACATTATCAAGTTCAGCTTTGTCTTTGGGAACTGCTTAAAGTGGTAAAAAAAACCCCTCACTGAAGGACTTGTTGTCCATCTACATGGATCTTATTGCTAGCTATATGTATAAAATGTTGTAACATGTGAGTTAACAATTCATAATCACCCCTTAGGTCAGCCCATCACCACCTACAAAGTTAGAGTGGAATTATGTCAGGAATTTGTTGCAGAAACATATCCATTATCAGTTACTTAAAAAACTTCCCTCAGTTGGACATCATACATTAACAGATGCTAATAATGGCAATGCCATCACTATGATGACCCAAGCAAAGTTCTACCCCCAAATTCCACCACGTTATTCTGCACAAGTCTAGAGTATCTGAATCCAGCAACATTGTCAGAAAACACAATGAAAACAATGTACCAAACATATACTATTTTTCACTGTAACACTGCTCCTGAGCTGTGAGATTCTAGCCCAAATTAGTAGTGTTTTTTAATTCAGTTCTGGGCTGTGATGCTTGCTGTGGTTTTAAATTTGGTCTCTATTCTCTATCATGTAATAAATATTGTCTATTTTCAGAGAAAGGAGAACCTGTGAATGACATGAACACTGACTTCAATGTCAAGCTCTTGTAGAAGGCAGATACAGAACCTGTGAAGGGTTGTGAACAACTTATGCACTTATTAAGACTAATTTGAGAATATTTGCCATATCAGACATAGAAATCTCTTTTTACGTTGCACGTTTTGTACAGATGAAAATTGAAGCAGTATTTTTTTTTTTTTCAGTTAGTAAAAGAAACTGTCTCCCTGCATACAATACATGTAAATACCAATTGACTGTTGCTTTTCACCAACACAGAACTGTTGTCTTTTAATCACTCTATTTGATATTTGATATGTGGCAGTAAAATGTTTATACTGTGAACTGTACAGTAAACCTTCAGTTTAGGAGCAAATTAATAGTCTGGAACCGTGAGAATCTGACTATATCTGAATATTGATGATCTCACTTTCTGAGTCTCTCTGGGATTGGGGGTGCGAGGTGTTGATCATTGCTTCTCACTGATAAGCAAAATATTTCCAGAGCGTGAAGAATTCTGTGGTGTGTGAGAAGGATAAACCATAATCTGCATCAACACACTAACTTCTCCTCTGCCATTTGCATTGAAAATCAGGTAGAAGTTATGCTAAGCTCTCTATTATAGTCTCATGTATGTGAAAGGTCTTCCCCTTCATTTGAATAAGGCCTCTTATGCATGTGAAAAAAGCACATTTAAAAAGAACGTTCCTTTAATTAGGGTGGCATTTAGAAGCAGAATCCTTAAATGTTCACTTTTTGTGATGCTAAACTGTGGAGTATTTTCAAACGAGTTGTAGCAGCCATTTTCATTAACCATTTTTATTTTTATTTATTTTTAAAAGGAAATGACATGCTCTACAAAGTGAAGTGAAGGAGTAGATTAATATAACTAGTTAGATTAAGGAAAATTTAAATCAGAGTGTTTGATGAAATGTCGGAAAATGTTTAAATATAGGATTAGACTTACAGTATAGAAAGCAGTCAAGAAGATCAAAAGAACTCTGTTCAGAAAGTCCTATTAAAAAGAGAGGAAAAAAATCTATTGAGTGAATTCTTATAGCGAAATGATTAAAGTGTTTAAAATATATTACATTCAAACTGACTTTAAAATAAAAATAAACATTACAGAGTGTGCACAAAGTAGTGTTCATATTCATTTCTTTATAAAGATGAAGCAACTGGGCCTGTATGAATGTCATAAAGCACATATATGAAACTACAGAATTTAGCTTAAAAGGAGTTCCCTGGAGAATAATTTTAAATCTGGCATGCAGCTTTATAGAGATGGAAGTTAAGTGATTGGCATCTGTATGAATATGGATTTCTTTAAATCCATATTTGATTTTCTACCCCTTAAAAAAATCAAATGAAACTTAATAACTACATCTTAAGGAAACCTTTGGGAGAACATGTTTAATCCTCTAGGGATTCAATAGAAATTTCTTTAACTTTGGTATCATTCAACTAACCAAGATCACAGGAATGACTTCCATTGTTGTCAGCGTCTTCTGTATTTCAACAATCTTTTTTTTTTTTTTAATTAGTGTTAGACTGGGTTCTTGAATCATGGTTAACATTCAGTGTTGACAGGAACCTGCTTGTTTCTTTTATCCTCTGCTGGAAAAATTTAAAAGAAATATGTGGTGAATAGTTTGAATTATGATATACTGTTCACATTAAATGGAATATTCTTCAAAATTTTAGCAATCTGAGATTTTATTAAGTTTTCTTTACATAGAATAAGTGAGTAGTGGGCACATAAATAATGCACAGCTGTATGTGCAGTGTATTGTAATCACCTGTAAAATATAGAGATACTTTTGTTTTGGTACTTCTTTTGTTAAAAAAAAAGAAAAAGGTTTTCATGTAGTGTATTACCCCTCAATGTTCAACTGCACCACAGAATTCTTTATGAACTGATTCCCTAGTCCCCTATATGTTCAAATAAATATAATTACAGCAGTGACAAGTGTTTTCCACCTACGGGAAAACACAGTAAAACTGCTGGTATTTTGAATGCTGGTATGAGGAATGGACAACTTTTCCAGTACCTTCTCCATAAACTTTTCATATTAGAATTAGACATAACTCTTCTCACAAGTGAAACAGATGATAATTAGTTCTAATTTGTCAATATAAAATGAGATACATTAATCCCTTTCTTCAACTAATATGAAATATAGGATAGAATAATTTGCAAATACCAAAATAGTTGGAAATGTTTTTGATGTAAATAGGAAGTTCCAACTATGCATCTTTATCTAATGAATTTCAAGCAGCAGGATTGCTGGATTAGTTTATTGTTTTTTTCTTGCTATAGTATCACAAAAGCACAATTAGTTGATTAGTTTATTAGTGCAGATTGCTGGTTACTCAAGGGTTGCATTCAGACTCTGGGATGTCCCATAATCAGAGCTAGAACTCTGTGCTTCAACAAACTTTCAAACAGTTTAGTTCTACAGACAAGAGTGAATATTGAGAATATCTGTGTGTAGAGCTACAAATTCTTTAATATCTGTACCCCTTAGTACTGCTGTGAGCACAGCTTAGCAATGCAGCTATAAGCTAACAGCTGGCAGCTGCTACCGTGCAGCAGAATGGGAGAAACGCTTCCTGCAAGGTAAAAAGAGAAGCAGCTGCATAGGAAGATGAGAAAGAGGAAAAAAGTCCTGGAGGACCAGTGGGTAAAAGAAGCATAGTCAGTGAGCTAAAGAGTAGAAAAAAAATAAAGGTGTAAAAACCTAGCATTACATTCTCAAAAACATTAATCTGAAATAATGGAAAACACCATAGATCAAAAACCAGGGTGCGAGAGTTGAGGGTGTGGAAATAGTCATCGGAGAAGACTGCACACCTAGGGAGCGTGAAAGAACAGGCAGTCTCACAAACCTCTGATGAAGCCATCAGGCTCTCAGTTCAGAGTAAGTAAACATGGTCGCTCCATATCCTACTGTCTCTATCTGGTGGAAGCCTAAAGGCTGGCTTACCCTTTCCTGCAACTTCTCATGCTTCATTACTCCCTTTATCTCTTCCTTTTTCACATCTGCAGGACTTCTGATTTACTTTTCCTGTTCTGGAAGTTGGGAGGAGTCTCATCACTCAATGTTCTATTAGTTCTCTCCTGCAATGAGGCAAAGTGTAGAAAATAGCATTGATATTGAAGATAATTAGCAGCTAACTGCAGTCAAACAAACAGATCTGATCTGGATGTGGCATACTAACATTAAATTCAAACAGTTTATTCTGTAACTTCCAGGTTTCCCATACTGACAAGCATCATTAAAAAACCTATCTAATCGGTTTTTTTTATCTTTACAATTTGAAATGGGGTTTGGGTGTGGCACTGATATCATGATATACAGTCAATATTTTGTTGGAATCAAAGAGGATAGCAATTGGTAAAATTAGGAAGTGGAAGTTAATAGGTAACGTGGAATTAGGCCTAGGACTGAATTTTTTTATATTGGTATTAATTTTGGTACGAAAGAGAGGGCGTTGATGAAATTAATTGGTAATACAAACCAATACTGAAGTATAATCTAAGAAGAATCAGATGAACTCAATGACAGATACAGAAGATATGTAGAAGATAACCACTGAAAGCTGATCTGTTGGATTTTTATGTTTTCCGTACAATCATTTTATTTGTTAGGAGAGTTACGTCTGGACACAATATATGATTCCAATTATCCATTCTTAATATGAATGACACTAATAAAGTGCAGAAGACTGCTACAGTGTTCAGGAGAATGGAAAGCTGGTGAAGAGTTAAAGGAATACAGATATTTGTCTTAGCAATATAAGGGCTAAGAAGATGTAAAATGGACTGCTGCTCCCTATGGGCATGCCAGGAAAAGGATGAGAGTGAAGAAGATATAGACTGTAAGAAAAATGATGAATTACATAAGTTTAAATATACTTTTGGTCAAAGAACTACAAGGCCACAAAATCCTGGACATGAACAAGATTGGGAAATAGGAGGGTGTGTTTTAATTACCACAGAGTTACATGTGAAAGAGAACTGAGTTTATTGACCTGGAAGTTCCTTTCACTAAGGAGCTTTCCTCTGCTAAGTGGCATTATTTTCCAATGAAAACTAGCACCTGCTCAGCTATTACGCTAGGTCAATTTGCACAGTGTTAGTTAATCCATTTAAATGTTCTGGCTCTTACCACAGTGGAGGAATTTTCTGATCTTATGCACATGAACTTTACATCATAGGCCACAGGCAAGTATCTGTTGTCTGTATATGAGACGTGTACTATGAGAGCTCATTTTTGCACAGAAAAAAAAATAATGTGCCTTGGAACTGCACAGTAGATTACTTCCATGTGGTTACTCGCATTGTGCAAGGTAACTTTGTCTACTTTCATCTCAGTGTGTTAACAATGCTGACATGGAAAATTACTCCTGAGCAGAAAGGATGCATTACATTCACACTAGTTGTACATTGCAAGAAGTTTTTCACATAAATTTGTCCTGAAGATATGTGGGATCTAACTGTAGGCTGTGAAAGTAAAGGCATCTACCTTCTAGGAAGGACACCCTATTGCAAATAAAAGGGCTTCATTTAGGAAATCATAACTGGGATATCTTGCTTGTAAGACCTGACTTCTTAACCATTGCCTCTGCTTTACTGAGAATTCTTAGGTATGAAACTTCAATCTTGGTGTTCAACAAGTAAAGCTTAAAAATTTATAGCCTGATTCTCTTTTCTATTAAATCATTATGAAACAGGGGTCACAACACAGTAGAGCCCTTCTAATTCAAACTATAGATAAGGTATGCAGGCAACAAGTTTTCAGAAAGAATTAGATAAAAACTTATGCTGAATCTTAAAACTATGATTCAGAAAAGTTGATCAAAAGCTTTTACATTGTCCCATTGTACAAGGCACAGGGTCATTCTACAAAGTTACTGGTTGACAGATGTAGAATGAGTGAAAGACTGAATTTAGCACAGCTCTTAGTAATTTCAAGAGCATTATTCTGAATGACACTTCTGAATTGTAATAATAATGCACAGAAAACTCTCTTTCCTATCCACCACATTTAGCCCAGCAGGTAAGAAAGAAATTCTTCAAAGGAAACATTGGTTCTCAGGAGGTGTATATGTTAGCAGAGTTCATGCACAAATCCTGAACTCTAGCTCCCTATAAAGTAAACAATCACATGTTAATTTTAAACAAAACTACATTTATCCATCTTCCCTCAAGTGTAAATATGTGCTAAAACATATCTAAAAATAGAGTTCAAAGACAAATGCCCTTCCTATGGGGATCAATGAGAGAAAATTTCTTTTCATCTCAGTAAAACCTTAATTCAAAAGGAAGAGAGTAGCCTTTGGGGAAATACCTAAAGACAATGTTAAGATGTTTCAAAAACTATTTTCCACAGTTTTGAAACAAGCTCACCTGAGTCTAAATTTCTGAGATATAATGGATATTGTTCAGTAATTTTTAAAACAAAAAATAGAAGAAACAGTACAAAACCAGTAAAACTCTTGGATGCCATTTCTTTTCTCTACCTAAAAGCAAATATATGCCTTCAACATTCTTACATTAAAAAAAAATATTATGTCGGGGAATAAATCCTCAAGGTCCTGCCTGAAGCCGGTGTGAAAACCTTCAGAATACCTCATGTGCTATCGCAACATGTTCCACTTTGAAGCCAAATTTCCTTCCCTTTCTCTAGACAAAGAATTACAAATATAGCAATGAACATAGCCGTTACACCCCAGAGTTGCAGACATTCTCCCTACAACACCCCAGAATTGCAGACATTCTCCCTACACATTCAATAGTGTACTCAGCTGGCTTGGCAGTAATATTCTTATGAGGCTGTCCTGTGCTCAGAGATACTAGTGACAGGCTGTGTGTCCTGTATGCAGACCTGCTATTTAAGATTCCAGAAAAAGAAAATGTTAACAGAGGAATTGTCATTGATATGTGTGAGCTACATCAAATGTTGCATAAGCATCCTACATTCCCTAGCGCTCAAGGACATAACTTCACAGGAGAATTTTTTGTCATGCCTAAGTAAGTTCAGTTCCATATATGACTGCTTATAGGCATTTATGAATTGGAGTCACAAACAGTTTTGCACAGTACCCAATTGGAGCTCACCAAAGTCCTTAGCATTTTGCTGAAATCAAAGTTCAGTGTCTTTGACCTAAAAAAACGACTGCTTCTACTATTTTTATATTAGGCTTTGTGACCTGTCATTGTAGATTGTTTTCTGTTATACTAGACACTGAGTAAATGCAGAACAAATGCACAGGGCCTGTTTCAAATGACTTCCAAGCTAAGTAATTCTTCTGAAGGTATATCACAGTTTGAACATACAACTTTCCATAAAAAAAAGAATAAAAATAATAATAATAGAAGAATACTCTGTGTTTGGACTTAGCCAAGATCTGTGTCATCATTTTCCAGTTAATTTCTCTTTGTTTGTATACTTGTAGCAATACTTCTACATCATTTTCTATCATATACTACTTTTCTGACAAGCAGATTAAAAAAAACTTGAGTTAACATTGTAGAAGAATTTATATTGTCAGCCATTGGTCTCTACGGGAAGCATATCTGACTCATGAGGAATATTGTAATTGCAATTTAGACCAAAATCTAGCTGCCTCTGACTCCAAGAAAAGAAGACTAAATACCTGTCTAAATTGTGTGTGGGTTTATGGAAGAAAGTCTAGTTTCCAGGTACTTACTTCACTTCCAAAGTAAGTGTAATCCTGACAAAAAGTCCTGGATGCCTTTGTCTTCTCCTGCAGAAATTTTAGGCTTCCAGCTCTTTCCAATTAGAATGTGTGCTTGCTCTCGCTCTCTCTGTTCCAAAATCCATGAGCGAGTATCTTCGTATAACCTTCACTAAATTAAATTTTAAATTGAAATATATGGGAGGAAGAATAACAAATATTCACACTAAAATTATTGAAGGTGAAAAAGTAAGAAATACATATTATTTGATTAAATAGTAGCCTTATTTTCTTTTAAAGAAGAAAGGAATATGATTTTGGTTTTAAGCCTCCTAAAGTGTCCATATGTGTATCTCAACTGTAAGATATGAAACACGTGACAAAACATCTAAAAGAGAAGAGAATTTTAGAGCCTGCTGATAATATTTCGAGAAAATACATATTTCAGTATTTTACAGGGAATATTAAATTTTCTATAATAACAATCCACTGTACTTTAACAAACCTAAACTTTAAAATGACAGAAATTTATTTAACCATTTAAATTACTCAGTGTTTGATTTAAGTAGAGACATTTTTTTCCTTGATAGAAATATGCTGGAAGTGTAAAGGAGAAAATTGCCAGCACCTATAAAGCACATGGCTGATTTTAAGTATATGGACGGAATTAAGTATATGTATATACAGAAAAGATGTGAAAAAAGAATGGTCCTGCAAAGAGGATAACAGATGGTTCTGTTTGATCAGAAGGATTTCTTTGCAATCATTTTTTGATAGTTTCTAAGAATTATTTCCTTAGTTTATTTGGCCTGCGGATATTAATTGTCTGATTTCATACATCACTCACCGAACATTTGATTTAATTAAATGGTAAGACATCTGTTGATTATCTTTGATATTTATAAATAACTAGACATAATATAGAATGAAGATACTAAATTAGAAGTAAAGAAAAATGTGATAGAAAGGCAATGCCACTTGTTAAATTCACTCTTTTCTGCTTCCCTGGGTGATATATCATGGAAAGGTTGTCTGAGCTGTCATTATGGCATCACTAAGAGGATGTACACAACATTCTCCATTCAAATTACCTTTCAAATCAATCACCCTCATCAGACTGCTATCTTCATCTGATTGCTGTAGGACAAATGTTTTGGTTTATAGGTAGGAAATGTTAGCATTTGAAAGAGCTCTGAGAAAGAAGGTTCAATGGTTAACTGATAAGTTGTGTTAAGAAAGAACAGTAAACAATATGCTTGTTAAGATACTTCATGCAGTAGCTTGTAGTTTCTGAAATAAAAAGGATTTTCTATACATCATTTTTTCCAAACTGGGAAAAAAATAATACCTAAAAAGCTTGGAAGGAATATTGGGCTTTCCCAGAGATGTATTAATCAAAACTCACTAAAGTAGCACATTCGTGTATTGATAGTAGAACTGCCTTCTGATTCTTAAATTATTTGATTTATCTGAAAGATTGTGAATTTTCCCATTAGTGAGTATGTCTGTGTGTGTATGTGTCTGTGTATGTATGTAAAAGCATGAAGCAAATAGCTGGGATTTCATGAAAGGTTGTGTTATGTTCCAGTCAGATTAAACTATAAATTAGAAGCCTGAGTATTTTAATAACACATTAAATAGTACCTCTGGTTAGTACTTCATAGCTGTGAGTGAAATAACAGCTTCAAATATTTTTGATGGTATTCTCATTTTTTATACTGTATCCTTTTAAATATGATAAATGATACTCAGCTTCTAATTCATTGTAAATACTGCATGCATACTACTAATACACATTTTAGAATTTTCTAATCTTACTTTTTACAGTATTATCATCTACCCTGTTTTAATGCAATGTAGCATTCCTCTAATGTGACATACAATTTATACTGGATGTCACTAGTCCCGAGACTACCTTGGCACATATTTATATATTTCAGCTGCAATTTATCACTTTGTAAAATGCACTTTGTGTAATTGAAAATAATGGAACAAAAATCATCTACTCTTAATATACTGGTAGCATGATATACTATTCTGATAGCTTGGTGTACTATACGAAGTCAGTCTGCAGAGCCATGCCTTTGAAATATGATTTAAAACAGAATTTATAATGTCACAGAATTACATAAAACTGTGTGAAATTGTGCAGATAATCATTTAAATCTCCCTACATGAAAAGATAATTGCTCTAGAAATTAACTGTACCTGGGGTTCATTCATTTGGTCATGGCTAGTTTCTTATATAGTGATGATTTGATATTAGAGCTAATTAAGATCAGGTCAGAGTTGCTGAAGGTCAGACATTAATGCACAGGATCATTGAAATGATAATTATAAACAGATTAGGAAGCTACGGTCTTTTATAAGGGGTTATTAGATAATTACTGTGAGAGTGTACGGCTTACTGTAATAATGGATTATCGACTACTTACAGCGTTTTAAGGGTGAGAGTATATTGCTTCCTCAAGGACTAAGAGGAATAATGTTGTTGGAACTCAGGGCTCTGTAAATAAAATAGTACCAATAGCATTATAATTTTCTTTTAGAGAATGTGTTTCCTTGTTGGAATAAACTGTATTATTTTATCTTAATGAGACTTTAAATAGTTGCATGACTAGGAAGATCTGCTTTTGTGCTTTTTTTTTCCTCTTCTTTTGAAGAGAAAAGATGAAAATGAATTTTAAAAATAAAGATTTTGTTCTATTTTAAGTACATAGTAAGGCTGCCAGAAGCTTTAAGTATAGCAGTAGCACTGATAAAATAGAAAGGACAAAATAGAATATTTACAGTAATTCAAGGAATACAAAAAGACAAATGTGAAATTCACAAATAAAATAAGAAATAAAAAACAATAAATAAATAGCTGAGTAATAAAATATATATTCTGTAGTTGTAGAATACCTTCTACTGGTTGAATTCCATTTCATTTTGAGCCTTGTACACCAGAACATGACTTATAAAGCAGAAAGGGAGAAGGAGGGCTTGAAAAGTGTCTCTGGAAAGATAGCAAAATTTAAATACTGTAGAATACACTCACAGGTGAGTTCCAAAAGTGGCTAATATAAAGGAAAAAAGTGAAGTCATTCCTGCCTCCTATGGTGACTCTAGTTCTAAAACTAAAAGTGTACAAAAAACATAGGGAGCATTTGTGTCTTCTCCACTGAAAATCATAGAATCATAGAATAACAAAGGTTGGAAAAGACCGCCAAAATCATCCAGTCCAACCATCCACCTACCACCAATAGATCCTGCTGGCTGTTACTATCGTGCAGCCCTTCTTTACAGAACAAAAATATAATATTTGGAGAGAAAATGTTGTCTTGAATGGAAATTGTCCTATATAGTAACAATTTTGAGTTGTAGATGGAAAAGCATGTATTTAGCCCAATCACTTCCTCAGAGGGAGTAATAGGCGCAAAAATGCACAATATGACGCTTTTTTTTTTTTCTGTGCTTATATTCCTTTAATTATATAGCTGGATTTGAGCAGCTTCAATGAAAATTGCAGATTTTCTTTAAAGGATTGGTTCAGAACAAAAGAGATACTGACCTGTATCACATCATTTTTTCAGAGATTATTCCAAACATGTTTTAAAACAGAAGCACTTTATGTTAAAGGAGAATTCTAATTATAGCAGATAGGTTAAATGAAGCTTTCTGTGTATTTGTGAGTCACAGAGGTACAACTGAAGAAAAACTTTTGTTTGTTACTATTCAATCACTAAGACTACACTTTGTACAATGGAGGTGGTGAAAGAAGATTTACACAGTCATAATGTCATACCATCTCTTTGTTCAGCTTTTGTGGGAGAAAATTACATACATCTCAACAGAACTTGGAAGATTACGTCTACAGTTTAAATTTGCTGAACCTTGTATTCAAAACAGCATTCCACAATCAGTGAGCCATGCTGTGTGGCCTGAGGTTAAACCAAGCAGGAGACAGGGCAAAGGGTGCCTAGGACCAGTGTTTTCACACCCAACTAGGGTGTGTAAATAGTGGTGCTTTGATATTGCTGTTCTCAGACTACATAGGGCTCATTCATATGTGTCCATTTTTGACAGTCATGCCAGTCAGAAAAGATGCTTTTCCATGGGTGAAAAGTGGCAGCACTTAGAAACAGCATTACTGCCTGTCAACAAAGAGAAGAAAATCCTGCATGTTCAGATCTTCCCTGTCTTTCTTGACTTGCATGAATGATGGTAAGAAAGCCATGGAGAGAAAGGAAAAACAACTCTCTTTAAAGCTAAAAACAAAAACTCCAACCATGAAATCCAAGCTGAATATTCACCTCAACTTGCAGGCCCTACAATACTTTTTAACATGTGTCAGTTTTATCTGCTTATAGACAGTGAGAGCCAGAGTACAATTGTCTTGAGATGCGAGGGAAGCCAGGGCAGCAGAAGTGGACAGGTGAAGCAGGAGCAAAGGAACATATGCCCCTGCTGTGAAGACTGAAATCAAAAAAGGAATTCTGATACTATATGATGTGCTGATTTCTTCTGGATGATCACTCAAGATCTGACAAAAATCACTGAAAAACACTAGCTTGTTTTTACTTTTTATATTCGTTAATAAGATCATAACATTATACCATGTCTGTAGTAGACATTGCACATGCAGATTGCATGTTTGTCTACAACTACCTTCTATTAATATAGGTAACTGTAAAGGTTATCATCTTTATAACAGGTTACTGCTGCCTATTACAGTGCTGAGATATTTATCCTATCTCATCAGCCTCTAAACACAAATAGCATATTCATTTTGATTTTGTGAGTGCATGTATAGATATGTAGCTTATATTTTCTTGAATATTAAAAGTTTGGACAGAGTTTACCATCTGCTGGAATAAGTAGTAGTAGGCAATTTATCTATACATCACACAAAAGAAATTCCAAAGCAATAGCTTTGCCCTCTCTATTTTTTTTTCTGTAGAAAAATGTAAGTCACAGGCCAGTTGTGTTTTCTTCTTTGGATCCAACAGCATACTCACACCCACTAGTTACGGTACTGCAGCAAGTAATGCTGACACTTCAACGCATTCAAAACACATGATTAAGGCCCTCAAGAAATACGATTTCAAATGTACCTCATTTTGGAATTTTCATTTCATTTCTAGTTTTTTTAAAAGTTTGGGGTGCCTGTTTTGTAAGTTTTGCACAGAAATTTCCACCACGACAACACTGGAAATATTTTTTCCTGCTCTTGAAAATGAAATTCATAATTTGCTATGTTGGGAATTATGTTGGTAAGCAACATATACCCAAATTTATAAGCATGATTCCATGTAAATTACTAGTGTAAATAATCAGCAGTGTAAATAATCAGCAGTGTAAATTATCAAGTGTGCCTGTCTGCATGCCACCACCTATCCATCTAGATTTTCTATGACAGCAGATGTGTCAGTCATAGAATTATTTACTCATAGCATGGCTTACATTGGAGGGGACTTTAAATATCATCCAGTTCCAGCCCCCTTGCCATTGGTCGGGTTTCCACCTACCAGAACGTGTTGCACAGAGCCCATCCAACCTGGCCTTGAATGCCTCTAGGGATGGGGCATCCACAGCCTCTCTGGGCAGCATGTGCTAGTGCCTCACCATCCTCTTGAATAAAAAATTTCTTCCTAACAACTAATCTAAAGCTCCTCTTTTAGTATCAAAACATTCCCCCTTGTAGTATCACTATCAGACTGTGTAAAATGTCGGTCCTGTTCCTGCTGTCCTGTAAGATCCCTTCAAGCACTGGAAGGCTGCATTGAGTTTTCCCTAGAGCCTTCTCTCCTCCAAGCTAAACAAGCCCAGATGCCTAAATCTTTCTTCACAGGAGAGGTGCTCCAGCCTTTGATGATCTTCATGATCCTCTTCTGGGTCTTCTCCAACAGCTCCACATCCTTCCTGTACTGGGGACCCAAGGTTTGGACACAGTACTCCAGGCCTCACAAGGGCAAAGTAGAGGGTGACAGTCACCTCCTTTCCCTGCTGGCCATCTCTCTTTTGATGCAGCCCAGGATACTGTTGGCCTTCCAGGCTGTCCATCAAAACTCCCAAGTCCTTTTCTGCAGGGTTGCCCTCAATGAGTTCTTCTCCCAGCTTGTACTCGTATCTGGGATTGCCTTGACCCAAGTGCAACACAGGCCTTGTTAAGCCTCATTAGATTTTCATGTGTCCACTTTTTGCCTGTCTCCAGGTCCCTCTGGATGGTGTACCTTCCTTCTATTGTATCAGCTGCACCACCCAGCTTGGTGTCATCAGCAAACTTGCCGAGGCTGCACTCAATCCTATTGTCTACGTCACTGATGAAGATACTGAAGAGTATCAGTACTAAAATAGATGCGTGGGAGACACCACTTGTGACCAACCTCCAACTGGACATAGAGAAATTGACAGAAACCCTCTGGCTATTACCATCCAAACAATTCTTTATCCACCTAATAGTCCAGGCTTCAAATCCATATATCTCAAATTTAGAGATAAATATACTCTGGTTGTATCAGTATGCTAGCATACATTACCTTTGCTCAAGAAATTATTTGTATTTATAAAATGTTTTTTTAATTTTTTTTCTGTCCAACAGAAAAGTATTATCTTGTCTATACTTACATCATTTGTTTGTAAATACGATTTTAAAGTGAATTAATTGTAAATTTCATTTAAAATATTCATGTTCAAAAAGAAAATGAAAAAAAAGGATACTTTTGTTTCAAATTGCTTCTCTTAAGAAGAATACTTTAAATTATTTTAAATTAAATTTGCTCTCAAGCAAATTTACAATAATTCATTATTAAATATGATTAAGTATTTCTAGGTCGATTCAGAACTGAAACATTACAAACATTTTAACTGATGTTGAATATGTTTTTTACAAGTAACTATTTTCAATTTTCAAGAAACTTTTACAATGGTAAAGCCTTTAAATCTCAAAAATTATCAAAGGATAGAGAATTTTTTTCCAGTTATCCCCTTAGGTATTAATACAGGGAGGTATTCAGAGAGAATAAAGATCATAGCCATACTCCTAAAAGCAAAATAAGAAATTTCTGAAAAACTTGTGATAGTACTAGGGCTTTGTGAGGTGGAGATCGTAATTAGACCTTTGCCAAAAATATTAAACTTATAGCAATGTCTATGTTGTTGTGATTTATCAAGGTATGTTTTTCTTCCAAGGGGAAAAAAAAGCAGCCTCTCCTGTCAAAAGAAGAAGAGAATGCAGTTCCTATTAGATTCCCTACTTCTTTGCTTTTAGTAGATAGGTGAATAAAAGAACCAAGCAGTGACTTTCAGGTTTTTAGTTTTATGATTTTTTTCCAGTGCTTGATCCTCTGACTTGCTTGTCAATGAGAAATGAAAAAAAATATGGGTGAAATAATTGTATTAATAATTCTGTGGTTAACAAATAGACTCATCTGCATTTTCCAAAAACTATTGTAAAGATTTTTGTAATCCATTCAATACTATGTTGTATCTCTGCTACTTCCCTGGAAGTGTTCAAAGTCAGGCTGGTTGTGACTTTAAAAAATCAAATCTAGTAAAAAGTGTTCCTGCCTGTTCAAGGATGGGGTGGAACTACATGGTTTTTTAAATATCCTTTCCAATACGAGTCATTCTATGACTGAAACACATGTACGCAGCTTAGAAAAATTCTGACCTCAGTGCTGTTCAAGGTGTCCATCTGAGAAAGATGTGTTTCTTAGCAGGAAGAGTCGATCTGCCTTACGGTAGGAAGGCGCTACAGAGGGATCTGGGCAGGCTGAACTGGCTGCACTGAGGCCAGTGGGATGAAGTTCAACAAGACCAAGTGCTGCGTTCTGCACTTTGGCCACAGCAACCTCAGCGCTACAGGTTTGGGGCAGAGTGGCTGGAAGACTGTGTAGCAGAAATGGACCTGGGGGTGCTGGTCGATGCTCAGCTGAACATGAGCCAGCAGTGTGCCCAGGTGGTCTAGAAGGCCAATGGCATCCTGGCTTGTATCAGAAATACTGTTGCCAGCAGGAGCAAGGAAGTGATCATCTCCCTGTACTCTGCCCTGGTGAGGCCACACCTTGAGTTCTGTGTTCAGTTTTGAGCCCCTCAATACAAGAAAGACATTGAGTCCCTGGATTGTGTTCAGAGAAGGGCAACAAAGCTGGTGGGGGGTCTGGAGCACAAAACTTATGAGGAGCAGCTGAGGGAGCTGGGATTGTTCAGTCTGGAGAAGAGGAGGTTCGGAGGAGACCTTGTTGTACTCTTCAACTACTTGAGGGGAGGTTTTGGTGAGGTGGGAGACAGCCTCTTCTCCCATGTAACTAGCAATAGGACTAGAGGGAATGGCCTCAAGTTGTACCAGGGGAGATTCAGCTTGGACATTAGGAAATACTTCTCCAAGAGAGTGGTCAGGCACTGGAGCGGACTGCCTAGGGAGGTGGTGGAGTCACCATCCCCAGAGGTGTTCAAGAAATGTTTAGATGTTGTACTGAGGGACATGGTTTAGTGAGAACTATTGGTGATAGGTGGACAGTTGAACTGGATGATCTTGTAGGTCTTTTCCAACCTCAATGATTCTGTGATTCTATAATTCTATTTCCTTAGTGCTCTTATATTCAAAAAAGAGAGGAAGGTACGAAAAAATTGGCCTGCCCTCCAAAAAATGATGCAGTCATTCAACTTTTACAGTTTTCCAAGATGAAGCTTTGGTAGGTAGGATGGAAAGGTGCATCCTTACTATATGGCTCTAGGTACATTGGGAGCAGGGAGATATTTGCTGATGTAAGAGTGATTCAGAATAGAGTTGTTTTCAGAGGGACCTAAGTATTTCTGAATCACTGTATTCCTCAAGTGCAATTTTTGTCATCTGATTGTGATATACCCTTCACTTGTCTCTAGAAATTTCCCAATTATTCTTTTCTACACATACATATATATACTTTAAGATAAATACTAGTAGTTGAAGTTTTCAGTACATTTTTAGCTTCAAATACAGTTTATCTACAGTTTAAAATCTGTATATAAAGGGATTTAGAATCTAAACATGCATTTTCAACAAGTAATATGTTTGTTCTCCTTATACCATTTACTTCTATCTCAGGAAACTGAGACATTGTAGAATTACCTTTTTACAATTCATTTTATCTTTTTTTCCTCTGCTCTATTTTTTTTTCACAGTTGCTGATTATGATCAATTTTTGTCCAGATATCTCTGATAATTCCTTTCCTGTTTTACACTACATATTGCATCCAATAAGACAGTAAGAGAAATCCATTCACAGTAAATATGTGCTGAGCAGGCGTATGTGACTGTAAAAAAAGCTTGGTGCTGCCAAGTGGAAGATTCTTTCCATCTGCTCATCACCAAACACTTACTCAGTTCCAGTTAAATGTTATGGTGATGCTCATTACTTTTTCTTTAATTGTTCCCCCAGTGTTCACTGTGACAAGGTGACCTTGACAATCACATAAACATCTTCAAGATATATTCTAGTTTAGGGATAAAAGACAAAATTTATTTCCAGATGGTTCTGAGGCAGAAAAAACTGGCTGCAGGAGATCTAATTGATAGCTATTCTTTCTTCTGTTGCCCCAAAAGAAATCCAGCTTGGTAGAACTCACAGTGCAGTAGGGCAACCCATATATAAGTACAAGCTGGGGGAACAGTCATCTCATGTTAGGCAGGAAGTGGTGCTAGTACTACTGAAAAACTTGAATTGCCTGCTTCATGAGCATTTTCATGTTATTCAATGGTCTGCATTAAAACAGGAGCAGCCAATGGGGTGAGGTCCCCCTTTACTCTGCCCTCATGAGGCCCCATTTGGAGTATTGCATCCAAGCCTCGGGTCCCCAGCAGAAAAAAGGCATAGAGCAGTTGGAGTGGATCCACTCACAGAATACACAGATTTACACAGCAGTAAATCTGTCTTGTCTTCTGCACTGGTGGCATTGCTCTTAATCCTGAAGCCCTGTAAAGTTGTTTGAACTCATGCTGAAGAGACTCAGTGCAATCCATGGATTCTCATAGAATATTTATTAATACTATTTATATGAGGGGAAACAATCAAAGATGGAAAACCTAAATTTAGAAAAACCTGGTAGAAAAAGTTTTTTATTCATATGGCAAAAAAAGATAAAACACACTGGTTCTCTGATTAATGGCATGCTCACCAAGTAGCTGGGAGATGTGACTGAATTTCTGCCCCAAGATGAGAGATCCTAACTTTGGGTTCTAACCCAGGTGCCTATCCAGTAGAGATTTGCATTTGTAGAACTGTTTGTACCTTCTTGTCACTTCTTGTGACTCCATTATAACTCCCAGAGAAGAAAATAGTAAAATAGATATATAAGTAAATATAATACCTATTAGTAAATTTAAAAAAAATAGTAAATATAATATCTATTAGTAAAATAGATATACAAGGAGTGTAGATGGTGACTTCAATTTTATTAGAACTCTACAAAACATTTACTTTTTTACATTTGCAGAGTAAAAGAATTTTAAGATTTCTAAAGATGATCAAAGTTTGCACTTCTTCCAACTCCACAAGCTTTGATGCAGAAAACTATATACACTGAGCAAACTGATTGCAGTAAGTATACGGTGAATGAAAAAATCAGAGAAACCCAGTTTGTGGTTTCAATCTCTTTCTATTATAGAAAATCATAGAGCGTATGAAAATATTGTGGTGATAAGTTTTGCTTTTTTCACTTTCAAAGGCCACAAATGTAAATTTTAGGATCACCATTACACATAAAAGTTCAATTTCACTGAAAAAAAAATCATTCTTGACAAGCCATTCTGTACACAAGCATCTTTACTGCTCTCTTTTAACTGTTAGAAAAAAAGTATATTTTCACTTCTTGATTTTCATTCATTACAAAACTGAGTTCCAAGTATATTTATAAATAAATGTTATACTTATCTAGGAATGTCTTGATATTTTGATGGAAATCAGAGATTGATACTCCTTCCTTGTCTTGACTAAGTCAGTGCTTACTGCTCAGTGTAACAAATCTTAAGGTTAACCTCAACAGAAGTCAATCAATACATCTTTATTATTCTGTGTATGCATGTAAAACATCAAAGACTAACTGACAAGAGACAGCTAACATTTCATTTCTAGGACGAGAACTTGTGAAGCCTTACTGTGTGTTTAATGACTGAATCTTAAATAATTTTAATGTCTTCTCATATTTCAATGTCAAAAATTTGAAGTACATATATTAAGTGAAACAGAGAAAATAATCTAGGGTCAGGAAAAATGAAACAGGAAAAAAACTGGATAAATTTTAAAAATTCTTATAACCATCTTTCACCATGACAGTCTTCATTATATTAGCCATCTTTTGTAAGCACATGTTTCCAGGCAACATTACTTTACTCAGGCTGGTTGATTTTTCTCGCTTGATGAGATAAATGCATAAGAAACATATTTAGTTGGTTCAGAGGAAGAATTCAGTCTTAAATACCTGCTTTCAAATCCTGCGGTATATTGTACATGTATGTGCAGTTGAAAGAACAATTTTCCAAATACGTGAAATGATGCTGACAGATTTTGAAACTTCAAATAAGAAATAAACAAAAAATATCATCTAGTAAACTATACACCAACGGCCCATGTTAATTTGGTATGTCATTAATATGATTTCATAAGACATTTACTCCATAAACTGGTTGATTTAATAGCATTATTACATGATTAAATTCTTTTTTTTTTAAATCATATTTAAGTATTTAGAGCACATTGGTACCTTATATTTTCACTTATTCCCTTTTCAAACTTAAAAGATAACATTGCTCAGCTGTTTTCTGACTACAAGAAACTAAGGTTTATGTGAAAATAATTAATACAAAAAAAAGATATTCTTAAAGATTAAACAGATTGTAATTGCACAGTCAACACTTTTGGTGTTATTTATTCCTACAAAGATTTCTGACATCTCCCATTAATATTTACATTTTATAAATCATATAGCCAAATCATTTTGAGACTTTAGCAGGAGGAAGGAGCTGGTCTAGCAGTATATAGAGCAGAATTATTGAACTAGAACTACAGAAATTAGGACTTCTATCCATTGCATTTGAAATCAGTGGAAACTTTTCTTATTTCAGAGTGGTAAAAACTGTAAGCATAATTTTAATTTTGGGAGATGTAGCTACTGCTCATTTATAAATCATAAAGGTGGTAATTACTATTATAAAGAAAAATAGTTACTACTAAGTTTTATTTATGCAGATAAGTCTTAAGATTCTCAGCTACAGAGTATTCATACCTCCTCAGTTTAATAACTATTTAAAAATACACACACACACACAAATTTCACATTATGGAAAAAAAGACCTTGCAGAACTTGTTTGACAATTATTACTTGATAATCTAACCTGGTCATTAGAAAGAGCTTCTTGCACAGAATTTTACTATTTTAGTGTTCTTCTCTCTAAATGTTAATGAGATGTACTCTTCAGAAATTCATTTGTGATTATTTGAATATGTTAACCATGTCTCTTTTCCTCTCAGTAATCTTTGTAAGTATTTCTCCTTCAGATTTCTTCTGCTGCTCAGCTCCTGAAGAACAATCTTCTGCTTCCTAGATAGGTCAGCCTTTTGCCTGAATGTCTCTTTTGTTTTAATCCTTAAACAATTAGCTACTCCTGAGTAGTTTCTATACTCTTTCTCCACAACATCTTAATGGCTGTCACAGAGCAAGGTAGGAGGGGAAAAAAAGTCACCAAAGGTAAGGACATCAGGACAATGTGTATTTGGAAGCGTTGGCTCCCCAGTAAGAAATGAGATGTTTTATTAAGTAGTTTTCTATCTGACCTAAATAAAACCATTTTAAGAGATGTGGTGGGTTAGACTTCCTAACAGCCAATCTCCCACCTAGCTATTCTCTCACTGCTCCTACCAACATAATGGCTCAGGGAGAACATATGAATGGAAATGGACTAACACAGTTTTCAAAAGGTTAACTTAGGCAACTATAAGACTAAATTATTTAAGTTAGGACTGGCAAGAACTATGGACAAACATGAGAATAAAGGTGGTCTTGGTCATGAGAAGTTGCACTGCACAAATCTGGTAGACCTCTTTGAAGAACCAGTGCAAACTGTGGAAAAAGTGAAGCTGTTGATATACTGGAATTTCCAAAAATTTTCAAAAAAATCTTTCATCAAAACCTATTATTGTAATTAACTTGTCAAGAGATAAAAGTAATGTTCTACTATGTACTAATAAATAGCTATAGGTTAGGAAATAAAGTATGAATTTTTAATTTTAAAGTACAAAGGGAAGACAGCATGAATTTATTCAGGGACCTGTGTTGTTCAATTTACTCATTAGTAAGCTATAAAAAAGGAATAAGAAGTGCAGATTTCAGAAGGTGTCATGATACTGAATGACAGTGGTAAAATTATAGATGAAATTCTCATAAATAAATAGTAAATTATATGTGGAAGCATGAACGTGATTGTACATAGAGAGTGAGGGACTTGAAATTATTAGCACTAAAGAAAGAAGCATTGGAGATATTGTGCATACTGCTTTGGAAACATCAGTTTAATGTTCAGTTCATCTGACAAAAAGATGCCTGGGATTTGAAGTGTTATTGAAAACAGCAGAGAAAACATAGGAAACCACAGTGTTAATATAGTGATCTCACTTTTTAAAATATTGCATCCAGATCTATTTCTAGTACTAGAAACCATGTTGCATAGCAAAAGGAAGCTATAATGCATTATTACAGGAAGGATGAGTCTGTGAATGCTGGATGCCACCGTTTTTTAAAGGTAGGACATACTAGAGAAATTTTAGCTGGGATACACTGAGCCATCTTGAAAGAGTCTTGTACAATACAATTTAAGAACCATGTTGTGTTTTTCTGTGCTTTTTGTTTACAAATACGCGTCCAAAATTTAAACCTTTCTTAGTAAGTAATATACCTCTTTTATAGCATTAAGCCAATATTAAATGGGGTAAAACAAAATATTAGGGCACACTACAGTTTTAGAGGTCCTAAATCCAAATAAAATGTCTTTTAAAATCACATAATAGAGTCATAGAATCATATAATGTTTTAGTTTGGAAGGGACTTTAAAGATCGTCTAGTTCCAACCCCTTACATGGACAGGGCTGCCACCCACTAAATCAGGCTGCCCATGGCCCCATCCAATCTGATCTTTAATGCTTCCAGGAATGGGACATCCACAGATTCTCTGGGCAGCCTGTTCCAGTGCCTCACGTCACCCTTGAAGAACCAGAGCCTCAAGACACATTTGAATGATAGGGTCTGGGGGAGGTCTTCTTTGACAATGAGAGACATTTAAGCTAAAAATATATGAAAGCCTTCACTTATATATGTAGGTAAGAACAACAAGTAAATAATATGGAAACGCACATTTGCTTATACTTCCAACAGGAAAACATTCAGAATGGATGTGAAATATTTTACTGTACCAAAGGTTTTTACCAGTGACTTTGAAAGCAATACGGTATGCAGCTTCATTCTCTTTAATCCTCAGGTAGATGTTGTTTGTTCTTACTGTCATAAGGATGCAGTTGGGAATTGAGATGTTTAACTAGAAATTGCAAATGATTTAGAAGGTACTGATAATGTGGTCTCCAAACAGGGACAAGTGAAATTGTCTATAGTTTGGGGACACCTTTGAGGAGAGTAAAATGGATAGTCTGAATGTAGGCAAGAAAAAGCACAAGTCTTCACTTGACTACAATAACATACATGGGAAAATGAACGGGAAGATGAAAAGAGAAACCAACAAAAAGGTCTCTTACCCAACAGGGAAGCTGATCAACGGAAGCTTGAATGAAACACTAAACAGTTTAGAGAGATGTGTGACTAATTAATGCTAATTATTTACCCTAACCAGCACCTTATTTTACTGCCATGCGAAGCTGTCTACTGGAGTGGGTAAAAAAGTATTAAGAATTACCTCAGTGAAGACTAAGGAGACTCACTTATAAGATAATATGGCAACAAACATAAAATTATGTTGCCCATTGATATATTAATTGTAGAATCACAGAATCATGGAATCATAGAATCATAGAATGGTTTGAGTTGGAAGGGACCTTTAAATCATCTAGTTCCAACCCCCCTGCTATAGGCTGGGACAGGTCCTACTAGACCAGGCTGCTCACAGCCCCATCCAGCCTGGCCTTGAATACTTCCAGGGAGGGGGTATCCACAACCTCACTGGGCAACCTGTTCCAGTGTCTCACTACCCTCACAGAAAAGAATTTCTTCCTAATATCTAATCTAAATCTATACTCTTCCAGTTTAAAACTTTTTCACTAGTCCCATCACTACATGCCCTTATAAAAATCCCCTCCCCAGCTTTCCTGTAGGTCCTTCTCAGATATTAGAAGGCCACTATAAGGTCACCCTGGAGCCTTCTGTTCTCTAGGCTGAAGAGCCCCAGCTCTCTCAGCCTGTCCTTGTAGGAGAGGTGTTCCAGCCCCCTGATCATCTTTGTGGCCCTCCTCTGGACCCACTCCAAAAGCTTGATGTTCTTGTGTTGGGGCCCTGGAACTGGACACAATATTCCAGGTGTGGTCTCACAAGAGCAAAGTAGAGGGGCAGAATCACCTATCTCAACCTGCTGGTCATGCTTCTCTTGATGCAACCCAGGATACCATTGGCCTTCTAGACTGCAAGTGTACATTGCTGGCTCATGTTGAGTCTTTCATCAACCAACATCCCCAAATCCTTCCCCTCAGGACTGCTCTCAAGCCATACTCTGCCCAGCCTGTATCTGTTCTTGGGATTGCTCCAACCCAGGTACAGGACCTTGCACTTGGCCTTGTTGAATGTAATGAAGTTGGAATGGGCCCACCTCTCAAGCCTGTCCAGGTCCCTCTGGATGGCGTCCCCTCCCTCTAGTGTGTCAACTGCACCACTCAGCTTGATGTCATCTGCAAACTTGCTGAGAGTGCACCGACCCTGTAAGTCCATCATAAAAGGCCACCAAGCTTGTCAGGCACGACTTGCCCTTGGTGAAGCCATGTTGGTTACCACCAATCACCTTATCTTTATTTTCCATGTGCCTTAGCAGAGCCTTCAGGAGGACCTGCTCCATGATCTTGCCAGACACAGAGGTGAGACTGACTGGCCAGTCATTCCCTGGATCTTTTTTTTTCCCCTCTTGAAAATGGGAGTTATGTTTCCCCTTTTCCAATCAGTGGGAACTTCACCAGACTGCCATCACCATGGATAATGGTTTGGCAACTTCATCCGCCAGTTCCTGCAGAACCCGTGGATGGATCTCATTGGGTCCCATGGGCTTGCACACCTTCAGGTTCTTTAGATGGTCTCAGACCTGATCTTCACAGCAGTCAGATCTTCCTTCTCCAAGTTCTTACCATTGCTTTCTGCATCTTGGGCAGTGTGGCCAAGCCCTTGCCGATGAAGACTGAGACAAAGGAGGCATTGAGAACCTCAGCTTTCTCCATATCCCTCATGACCAGGTCTCCAGTTTCTTTCTGGAAAGGACTCGCATCTTCTCTGGCCTTCCTTTTATCACTGATATACTTGTAGAATTTCTTCTTGTTCCCCCTCATGTCTCTGGCTAGATTTAATTCTATCTGAGTTTTAGCTTTCCTAACCTGATCTCTGGCTCCTCAGACAACTTCTTTGTATTCCTCCCAGGTAACCCGCTCCTACTTCCACTCTCTATAGATTTTCTTTTTGTGCCAAAGTGAATCCATGACCTCCTTGTTGATCCCCGGTGGCCTCCTGGCATTCTTGCCAGCTTTCCTTTTCCTCAAGATGCACTGCTTCAGGCCTTGCAGGAGATGGTCTTTGAATACCGACTTTCTTGGGCCCCTCTTCCTTCCAGGGGTTTATCCCATGTCACCCTGCTGAGCAGTTACCTGAAGAGGTCAAAGTCTGCTCTCCTGCAGCCCAGAGTAGCAAGCTTAGCTGTGCACCCTCTTTGATGCCCTGAGGATCTTGAACTCCACCATTTTGTGGTCACTGCATTCAAGGCTGCCCTTGAGCTTCACATTACTCACAAGCCCCTCCTTGTTGGTGAGGACAAGGTCCAGCATAGCACCTTTTCTTGTGGGTTCCTGTACCACTTGGAAGAGGAAGTCATCATGAACACATTCCAGGAATGTGTTCTGTTTCCCAACAGTCTTTGATTTCTGGTACCCTGCTATGTTGTCCCTCCAACAGATTGTGGAGTGGTTCAAGTCCTCCATGAGGACCTTGTTTTGTGAACGTGACACAGCTCCTATCTGTTTACAGAGGGCTTCATCTACTTGATCTTCCTGATCAGGCAGGCTGTAGCAGACTCCCGCTGCAATGTCTCCTTCCTCTGCCTTCCCTTTAACCCTAAACCATAAGATCTCTGTCACCTCCTCATCTATCCCAAGGTGGAGCTCCGTGGACTCCAGCTGATCGTTGATGTAGAGAGCAACACCCCCTTCCCTTTTCCCCTACCTGTCTTTCCTAAAGAGCTTATACTCATCTATTCCTACATTCCAGCTGTGAAAGCCATCCCACCATGTCTCAGTGATGCCAGTGACATCATAGCACTGTGTATGCACATGCCTGCAACTCTTCTTGCTTGTTCACCATGCTCCATGCATTAGTGTACAGGCATTTGAGCTGGGCTCCCATTGAGGCTGATTTACCATTTGGAGTTCCCTTATCTTGCACCTTAGGTGCTGTCATAGAATCATAGAATCATAGAATGGCCTGGGTTGAAAAGGACCTCAAAGATCATCTAGTTTCAACTCCCCTGCTGTGTGTAGGTTTGCCAGTCACTCGACCAGGCTGCCCAGAACCACATCCAGCCTTGCCTTGAATGCTTCCAGGGATGGGGCATCCACAACCTCCCTGGGCAACCTGTTCCAGTGCGTCACCACCCTCCTTTATTAGTGAAAAACTTCCTCCTAATATCTAACCTACATCTCCTCTGTCACAGTTTAAAACCGTTCCCCCTTGTACTATTGCTATCCACCCTCGTAAACAATCGTTCTCTCTCCTGTTTATATGCTCCCTTTAAATATTGGAAGGCCACAATGAGGTCTCCCAGGAGCCTTCTCTTCTCCGAGCTAAACAAGTCCAGTTTCCTCAACCTTTCTTCGTAAGAGAGGTGCTCCAGCCCTCTGATCATCTTGGTCGCCCTCCTCTGGACCCCTTCCAAGAGCTCTGGGTCTTTCTTGTACTGGGGGCCCCCGGCCTGGATGCAGTACTCCAGTTGGGCCCTCACAAGAGCTGAGTAGAGGGGGACAATCACCTCCCTCTCCCTGCTGGCCACTCCTCTTTTTCAGTGCAGCCCAGTACATAGCTGGCCTTCTGGGTTGCCAACACACGCTGCTGGCTCATGTCCAGCTTCTTGTCCACCAGGACCCCGAAGTCCTTCTCCGCAGGGCTGCTCTCAAGGTCTTACTGGTCTGTGATCCAACTCCAGGCTCAGGGCATGCACTACCATCATCAGCCTCAAAGTGGAATGGTTTGAGGATTCCCTCCGCTGATAACTCTAGTTAAAAGCCCTCCTGATTAAATTGGAAAGCTTGTTGCCAAAGATGGTCGTCCTCTTCTCTGAGAGAAGAACTCTATCCTCTCCCAGAAGACCAGATTTCTGAAAACTAGTTCCATGACATAAATAGCCGAAGCCCTGCTCATGACACCACTAGCCCTGCTCATGAAACCAGTATGAGGATGTTGACAGAACTGTTGTAAAATAAGGGAAAGAAAACTACAGATAATAAGTTCTTGGGTCAAGGATAATAACAACACTGCTGAGCTATTTATTGCAGGACAAAATGAGACTTCTTTCACATACAGATGTGAAAAAAATAAATAAATACAGGCTTACAGAAAAGATGTGACAGTTGACAATACCAATTACCACAACCAATTAATGTCATTTTCATGTGGGTTTTGCCAATCCATCTTGAAAGCACAAACATCTGATCTGCACACAGAACACAAAACTGGGGAACCTGAGATGATTGTATATGTTCTCTTGACCACTTGATAAATGATCTTTTATATGGAGCTAAATCCAGAAGTATTTTCTGTATCTCAGTTTAGTCAATACAAAACTATTAGCTGTGGATTATGATTTTCAGAACTGATGCTAAGCATAGGAAATCTGAAAAAAATAATTAAGATTACTATTATGAGGTATCTGAGAGCCATTTTCCTAGCTACTTCTGTTATACTAGAAAAAGGAGGGCTTATTTTGTGATAAATTATATTTAGTGCAGTAAGATCAAGATACCAATTCCTGGGTTTGAAATGATGTTATAGGTCATTAAATATTGTTAACATATTTTTAAAAAATACATTGAGATTATTTAAGAGTTGAAAAACCTTTAACAAAGGGGCAAATATATTTGTTTCACACTAGACTTAGATGAGGCTGTGATGTCTGAAATGATATGGCTTTTGGCATGATCTGATAACATGGGTCGAATCTGCCAAAACTTTTGCTCATGCAGAAGAAAATCTGACCCCTTGGAAAAACATGTAGGTAAACTGAGAGACAAAGGAGAAGACAGTCGTTCCACAGTCCTTTGAACTGGACATTGCTTTCATGTCTGTGAACTAATCCCAAGAGTGAGGTGTATGTTGTAGTATTGGTGCTAGACAGTAGAGGGCACTGCTTATTTGTTCTGAATGGAAGGGAAAAATGGGCACTCTTGAAAGCGTGTAGGCCGTGGTGCACCCTGCCCCTGGGGCTGTGCTGGGCTGTTTAAATCCTTTTTCCTGTGCAGTCCTTTAAATTACCAGAAGTTGATGCACACTTCCATTGGGCAGGACAAATTGGTGATGAAGAAGAAATCCTTCTGTCTCTTATATGAGTACACGCTATTTCTACACCTCCAAGGCATGCCTACGATCCATTATAGTACCTGGAACAGTGTTGGAAAACAATGAATTTGTAATTTGTAACACAGCTTTTTGAGGAATGAGTGTTGCTGCTTTTACATTATCTTGGAGCAAAAAACAGCATGTACTCTCTAATCCCTCTTTGCAGGTGTTAAATATTGTTTCATTCATGTTCATTTTTTTCTTCCCTTGTCTGAAGGACTTGCCTTTGCTAAATGCTAGGTTGTCAATGGAGATCTGATCTGGTAAACTGTTCTAAGGGTGTTGATTCTCCCGTCAACTTGGAAAGATCAACATATATGGGGTCATAAAACATAAACAACTTGACTACAGTAACAGTACGCAGTAGGGAGTGTTCATTGCTTGAATAAGACCTACTGTAACTGTTGCTACTTGGCTTAAATCAGAAAAGTTTGGGGATTAGAGTGAGGATCAAATAAACTTTCAATGATACTACATTTGTAAAGCTACAAATTTGGGAAATGTGCAAACTAGTCTAAATGATTTCTCTGCCATTACATTCATTGAGTTCCTGTGAAGATTTAGAGACAATTTATTTGTAATCAATGGCCTGGCTGGAAACCATGTTTCCATTGGAACTGCCTTGGAACTGCAGTTCTTTGTGGGCCCACATGTCCATCCTGAAATTACTTCCTAAAATAAAAATAATAATCTTTGAGTATAATCATCCATAATCTTACATTATTTGGTTCTGTGTTAACTGTAACTTTGATGACTGGAGGCTCAGATTGGCTGGGATTTCTTTTTTTTTTTAAACCAACAATCACAACTATTCTGAGAGGATCAATACATTTGTTCCCCAGAGAAAGTACCACTGAAAAAAACTGAGAAAAGGATAAGCACAATAAAATGTTTATTCAAAACAGCCAAAGATAATTTTTTGACAGTGTGAGAAGAAGGGAACTCAAAAGGATGGGGATCTGAATTGTCACAGAGCTACTGAGGTCCTTCTGTTCACATATTACAAGGGTTATATTGCAAGAACCAAACATATATGACATTAGATCATCACAATTACTTGTTCTTCATTAGATACTCCACTAGAAGATTGAAATGCAATGGCAGTTGTTGAATTAGCAGAATTTTAATTTTTAAATTGCTTGCCTAACTTCTCTAACAGATAAAGTCCTAACAGTGATACATGAGAAATATAACCTGGTATAGGGTACCCTCATCCATATATCTTATGACAGAAGAGCTATGAATTAGATATGTGGTATGACATACTCAGTTCCTGTTGCAAAGAGAAATAATTTACACATCTTCCTTATGATGCAGCCTAATGAAAAGTTAGATCAAAATTATGACTCAAAGATAGGATTTGGTTGCCACAATAGGATATTCTAATATCTCATTTTATTCACTTGTGGCCATTTGACAAGAGTGATATCATTAAGTAATTTAACAAGTGTTTTTTTTTTTTTTTTTCCCCAGGTTCATCATGAGGGGGGAAAAACACAATTGTTAGTCCATTTGGCAGCAACGCTTGATTGTCTTGAAGTCACCATTATAATAAATGACTTCAGAAGAGGCCGTAAGTTGTTTTTATCTCTTTGTGTTGGTACACAGCTTTCAGAGAGAGAGTGTACACAGTATTATCTTGCACTATCTCCAAGCTGACTGGAAAGTAGAATACTTAAATGTAACTTTGAAACAGAGTTTACAAGCAACCAGAGAGGAAAACCTTTGCTACGGACTTTCCTTCATTTAATGTCTTTTGAATTGTCATGTTAAGGAAACTTCTAGCAAAGTGCTACTAGGGCTTTGCTCAGTACAATAGTTCAGAAGATGCCAAATGAAGGAGATGCTCTAAATATTGTTGAGTTATGGATGCTTACGCCTAAAGTATGTGTTCAGATGGCTAGAGTTCAACAGATGCCACAGAAATGCACAATTTGCATAAATATATGATGTCAAAGTGGGAAATTAGGGTGAAGTTTTTCTGTGCAGGTATGAAAGCCTGAGACTTTTACAAACAAACTAACTAACTAAATAAATAAAAATTGAAGTTCACAGTCTTTCCGAGTTTAATAAAAGAATAAAATAATAAAAAAAGACCATATTGTACATCTATATCTCATCTATCAGAAAGCTATAAAATGTTTTTTGTAGGTACTTGCAAGATATTTCAGAAAAGCTTTTGTAAAATGTTGAAGGTAGTCTCTGTTATCTCCAATCTAATGGGTTACTGAAGATTGATGTGAGAATAAAAAGCATATCAAAAAGGCTGCAAAGTCATATTCAGATCTCAGAACACAATATAGCACTGCTGAAACAAAGAGTTTCACAGTAACATTTTTTTTTTCTCTAGCAAACACATAAAAACAAGGATGCTTGTACTGTGAGAAAAGCTACAACAAAGATTTGGGACCTCCAGATGTATCAAGTGTCAGAGGTTGAAATAGAAAGCTAAATGTCATATCTGTTTGGTTCCACCTCCTTCCAGAAGTAGATGCTTAATCTTTTTGATGAGAAACAGTGGTCACATGCAATAGTGGTATCCTGAGAGATTGGTTCTGTGGTCATTTCAAGTCTTCAGTGCACGCAGATGCACTTGGCAAGGAAGCAGCCAACACTTCATCCAAATTCCATGAGGGAAAAATTACAACAGGCTTTGAGAGCCTCAGGCAGAGAGCTGGTGCAGGTGGAAACAGCTAAGCCATAGGGTGCATCACAACCAGAGCTAATGGACTCTAGACAATAGCAGCACTGCAGTTTCCACGTACCTCAGGGTAATTGAGCATTGTTATGTAGGTAATAGTTTGCTCCTATTTAGCCAAACAAAAGACAATTTCAGATTATTTTAACTAATCAATCACCTCTGTTAACATAATAGCAAGTATTTGGGAAGCTTTATTTTTGAGAATCTTTGCTAGAACATCTAGCAGTGAGGAATTGCACTGTGTCTTCGCTATCTATTCCTGCTGAAAATTCCTGGGCACACCTTTCTTATCACAAACTTTATAGAGTATTTTGGGGGTGTTTTAGGTCTGTGGTTTGATTAAAAAGAGATCACTGGCTCATTTTTTTTGCTTGTAGAGTTTGTCATTTCAGTTCTCCCAGTCTAATTTCACTGCTGACATTCTTCTACAGGAAAGTCTTCTGCTTCCCTTAAACTTATTCTGTCCATTTGAGATCCTGCTTTTTTTTCCTGTCCCTTTTTTTCTTTTGTTGTTGGTCAGCCATCACAGTAAGAAATTATTGATCTTTAATGTCTATTGGAAAATTAAATATTAAATATTAAATGGATTGTAAATGATGAAAAAACTTACTATCAAAGGCAATAATTTCAAAAATATCTGAAATACAGTTTTCAACTTCTTTACAAAACAGTGAAAATACAGTTACCCTGATGTAAATAATATTTGATCTTCTCTCTAGAAAAAGAGTTTCATCAGTGCTATTGGTTTTCCACTTTAGGCAGTAGCCACTACATTTGGAATCAATGACTACATGTCTTGACTTCTGCCATTAGTTATAATAAAACAAATATGTATGGATTTTTTTTTTTTTTACAGTGAAGATTTTACAGGACATGAGTTCAACATATGTGAAGCTTCAGACTTTGTGAGCATAATCCAAGCGTAAAACAGCACATTATCTCTGAAGTCTCTCATGTCCTTACTTTAAACTTCGTATTTGGCTCTTAAAAGCCTTACTAAAAAATATCTTTTGTATACCAATAATTGGAAGAAAAATGAGGATTCTTTGTTCTTACCTTGTTATAGTTTAAAAATACTTTGAAAAATACAGGAAATTATGAGGGCAGAACAAAACACAGCAGATCTTTTGTTTTGATAAAAATGAAGATCCTTTGATGTTAATAAAAAAAGAATCACAGTTGCGGAGAAGTAGGCCCTCTAGCTGACAAAAAGTTATGTCTGACTAGAACTTTTTAGAACTAATTTATTTTAATGAAAGGGCCTTTCAGGATTTCATTGTCAAAGTTAGAAAACATGATTCCTTCTTTAATCTCTATCTTTTCCTTCATTTTCTCCTCCAAGAAAGCTATTTGTCAGTGTTTGATTTATTTTGTTTTAGAACTATATTTTAGATGTAGCAAAGGTAGGTATTTGTAAGTCATGAATGCATATACTGCTGGCAAATTTATTGCATGGTTAAGTGTTCTGTCTAGATTTTATAATGATTTTTTCCAGAGATGAATCCCTCTTATAACTCTTCTTCTGTATTTTAATATTAACTGAAGCAACTCATAAGAATGTTATCTAAAAATATACAGCAAGTCAAATCACTTTTGAGAGTGGAACAGCCAAGAAAGCTGTACAGAGGAAAGCCAACATCCTTCCTTTTTCTTGATGGACGCTTTTTGTAGTTCTATGATGCTTGCAATACCTATGGATACCTGAAGAATTTAAGATTTTCTTGTGTGTCAAATGTGTCAAGATCAAGGAAAACTGCTTAAAAACAAGCAAACAAACAAAAAACCACCAACTGCCATAAATGGCATATGACCTGGTAGGGAACAAAATGTAATAATTTCTACACAAATGTGAAAGTTTAAAAAGCTTCTATAAAACACTTCTATGTAACAGTCTGTATCATTAAATATACGTATATGAGCATACTTAAAATTGGAGTATCTAAGGGGACAGATTAAAAAAGAAACAAGCTCTTATATTTGCACAGCAAGAGATTCAACAGTCACAAGTTGCAGCAAAGGAAATAGTGACTACATATGAAGAAAAGAAAATTACTGTGAAGATAGTTAAACAATGGAAGAGGAGTAGAATGAAACCCGATTTGGCAAGGCCATGAGCAACATGATCTAACTCTGAAATTAACCTTCCTATTTTAGGAGGTTAGTATGGATGATCTCCTGTGGCCTCATAATTTTTTTTTTGTAACATATACTCATATGCACATACATAGATATGCAAGTATATATATTCCACATACTGTCTGTTACAATATGTTTTCTACTGAAAATTCCAATAGAGAAAGGAAGGAATAGCATTATCTGCTCAGTCTTTTTTTAAAATACTAACCTGAAGAACACTGTAAGCAAAAGAGATATCCAACCAAGAGATCAAAATCATGACAAGGCAGTTAAACATATTGGAATCTGGAATATTTGACTTAAAATTCTCATTTACAGTTGAGAAGGTCAAATTTATGCAATTCACACTGTTAAAGTTTTTTTCTACACCTAATTTTCGTTTATCAGGAATCTTTTATGTCAGTATGATGAGGAGTGCTCTTTCTGAATCTCAAGTTTCTCTTTTCTGGTTGTGCAATCTTACTACAAGAAAGATTTAAAGAAAGCTTTTTCACTTGCAAATGAATGTTCTGAAGTTGTCTTTATTGAAGTTACTCATACAGTGTTACTCACAGAAGGAATAAACATATCATAATTAAAAAGATATAATTTAAAGTCAGTTTACAAGTACTGAAGATTGACTCTCAAATGCAAGTTCCAGTTTTACGAATGCTGACAGTATATATAATCCTGCATCTCTTACAAGAGGAACACCTCGTTACCTGACTCAGTCCCTCTGTGAAGACCACTTGAATGATGCCAGTTTCAAGCAATACAGAGGTGGAAAGAGGGAAATATTTAGATAGATAAATTACAACTAAGGCCATCTGTCCTGCAATTGTCATGGCAGTAGACTGCCTCAGGCTCCTCCTGGGCTCTTCATCACTA
Organism: Numida meleagris; assembly: GCF_002078875.1. NCBI lineage: Eukaryota > Metazoa > Chordata > Aves > Galliformes > Numididae > Numida > Numida meleagris. The sequence goes on from NC_034410.1 coordinate 85,218,351, forward strand.
CCAGCTACCTGAATAGTAACAGCTGCTACTCTTTCTTTCATCTGAGGAGAGTGAGGAGGCAGTGTTCCAGCTTGTCAGATGCTAGTGTGCCCACGGTGAGCCATATATTTTTTATCTTGTGAATCAGAGTATTACAGTAGTACACTTCACACAGGAACAAATTCCTATATATAGAAAAAAAAATGCAATGTTTTAACATTTAAACACAGTAGATGTACTTCAACAAGTCACTTTGTTTCTTTGATTAAACACTGACTGTTCCTCAGTTATCTAATCAAATTTCAGATCTTAGTTCTTGGTCTTCAAAGCTCTCAAGAGAATAGATAAATTTAGCAATATAACTGTTATAATAAGCTGGAAGGTTTCATGAAGAGATCATCCATCCTTCCTGCCAGAAGGCATACTCAGCTAGGCCAGTATCACCTCAGGTATATATTGGTCCAAGCTATTTTTAAATATCTGCAAAGGAGGAGCTTCCCAGCCTCCCTAGACAAGCTGTTCCAATGCTTCACAAACTTTGATCACTAGAAAAAAAAAACTGTAGTAGTAACCTAAATCTTCCCTGCTGCAACTGAAATCCATTAGTTCCTGTCCTATTCAACATGAACATGGAAAACAGATTTTTCCTTTCCTCCCTGCAGCAGTCTTTTGCATATCTTACATCTCTTCCTTAGATTAAACTACCCCAACTCATCAAATCTTTCCACATAAATTTTCTCATCAATCTCAGTGCTGTCTTTCACACTCTTTCCAATTGGTTCAAAAACACAATGGTGCAACTAAAGCTTTGTTTTAATGTCTGTATACAGCTGCATGAATTTAAAGGGCTAAAATAATCAAAACAACTGACAAAAAATTTGTATCTTTGCAGCATTATTCGTTATTAGGTAAGAGCATTTTTTCAAAATGCGTATGAAAAGTTTTGAAGATAGATATGAAATATAAGGTACAAGGTAGTAAGAACATGAAGAAACATGGGAAGGATGGATATATTAGGCAAAATATACTGAGACACTACCAAAATATAAAAAAGCCATCTGAATGTAAAGCGTTTAAAGAGAAGGCATAATCTGAGATGGCACAAATAGCTATGATTCTGTGGAAGGCCATGCACATTGTGATCCTCATACAAAATGAGGAATAGATCTTGAGAAATTTTTCTTCCATTAATTTGAATAAACTGCCTCCCTTCCTCCCTTCTGCTTGCCCCTCTTTCACCTTCAGTCCCTACCCATGTTTGGAATTTTTAGTAGCATAACAGATTTACACAGTTTGATCAAGTTTTATACTCATTTTGTTTGACTTGTGCCTGCAATTTATAATCTCATGTGGTGGCTCCTCACTAGTCTAAGAAGAAACTTCCTTATCCACTCTCTTTGTTTCACTCATGATGTTATAGTCCATGATCACATACTCCATCAGTTTCCCCTCCATGGATCATTACAGATCCAAATAGTTTTAGTCATTCCTCATAGAGATCTTTGCTATCCTTCTCTGTAGCTTTACCATTTTGCTGTATACTTCTGAGGTGAGTAGACTAGAAATGTAAACTGTGCTCAAGTTCTTGACCGATCTATGTACATAACTTAGTCAAAATGTTTTCTGTTTTGTTTTCCAGTCTTTCCTTATAACTCTTATAATTGTTTGCTCTTCTAAGCAACTCTGGTTATTAACCTGAGTTTTTCACATCAACTATTTGTAGGAACTCCAGGATACTCTGGGTGATAGCAACATATACTTTACTGTCCGTTGATGTATATGAATAGTTAAGATTATTTTGCCATTTACATTATTTAGAATTTACCACCGTAGATATTGTCTGTCATTTCATCTTATAGTCACTCAACATCATGATACCGTCCTGTAGTGTTGTCACACAATTATGTGTTCTCCTAGATCATTTATGAATTTTACAATATTGAGGTCTCAGGACCTTACTGGTACCCTTTATTAGTATTAATACCAATCATTTTTCACTTGTTGCTTTCTGTCTTTTAATTATTAATCCATGAGTATTTAATTTCATTACAAATATTTATGAAAGTATCTTGTGAAGAGCTTCCTGAAAATCCCATGTTGGGCCACTATTTTCTACTCAGTCATTAATTCTTTGAATGAACTCCAAAGATGTGTACTTTATGTCACAACCCCCCATGGCTTTAGCAAGCCTATTTTTTTTTTTTTAGAGTTTATGCAATTTTCTGCAATACAGAAATCTGTTTTTCTAGTGTGAAGTTTCACAGTTTGGTCTGAGAACAATTCTGTGAAATGAAACATTATTTGCTGCTACCCAAGCTACCAAGGACATTTTATGTTTTAACGGAATCACTTACTGTATTGCATCTTTTTTATATTTTAGTCCCTTTGAAATTCCTAGGTGAGCACCATCTGGTTCTTGCAATTTTCTATAGCTCATGTTATTGATTTGTTCTTCACAAAAATGTAAGAATGACTGCACTAGGTCAGACCAAAGTTCTGTCTACCTCAGTATCTTGCTTGGTCAACACCAGATGTCTAGGGAAGATTATAAGAAGGAACAGTGTTGTTATAGTTCTTCTAAATTCTCCCCTGGCTTTCAACCATTTGTGGTTCAGTGGCTGCCTTAACTCAAATAGTTTGAGTATTTTGAAACTCTTAATGATTTTTTCTTCTGCAAACCTTAAACTATTTGAAGGGGAGACAGAGCTTTAGCATCTGCAAGATCCCATGGCAAAGAGTACCATACAATACTTGTATCCTGTGCACAGGATATGCTTTTGTTTCTTGTAAGGATAACTATTTCTTTTCTAGCATCTTCAGGACTCTTACTAATTTTACAGACTTGCATCTTATCCATCCTTCATTATTATTTTTCCAAGATGGAGCATTGTAACTTTTTGGTTGTTCCTCACTTGGAATTTATTCCACATACTCATGTAACCTTACTGATACCATCAGTGTCTGTACTTTTGTGTTGAATTGTTTTTGTGGTCAGCAAGCAATCTTCAAGCTAACTGCAGGCATTATGCCTTTCCAAATCCACTTTCTGTTTTCTTTTTAGTATACCGTCAGATAATTCCTCTGTTTGAAATTAAAACCCACCTCTCCTAATCCCAGCTCCCACCAGTGGCTGAATGTGTTGATTACGGTATATCATCTACTGCAGAGTAGTTTTTTGATAATAAAATTTTGAACAGTACTCTAGTCAGTGCTGGGAGCAAGGCAAATACTGTCTTCTTTTGGCTTTGTAAACTAGCTTCTCCAAACAGATCTTTTTAGTATCTGAATGTTTCAACTCCATCATGCCCTAACTTGACTTTTACCCAATCTATCTATGAGTTCATTCTTGCTATCATTCTTGTTTTCTTCTGGTATAGACTTTCTAGTTAATCTTTCTGTGTCCTCAGTCACTGTAATTATCATGATTTAGAGAGGAATGAGGGAAATCATTATCATAATTGTAGTATTACCCACTTCTAATTTCTTCAGTCACAGAAACTGAAAACTTGTAATTAATAGTTACCTTATGTTCTTTTTCATTTGACTCTGTTAAGACTACACTATGGCCAAAAATCATGCTTGAAGATCCTACACCTTGCAATAATTATAGCCTTGTTTTTTATTTTCCTTACATCACAATTGTGATATACCTTTTAAGTCAATATCTTCCTTTAAAAATGGGCATGCTAGTAGAATGCTGTTGTTTTTTGGAAGCATCTATGCATTTGGACCAAATTAAGTTACTCTTGAGAGCTCTGTTGAGCTACACTGGAAATTAGATATACTGGAACCAGGACAAATATAGTGAGAGGTAGGTATTATACTTCTGGGAATACGTTTTTCATCTGCTCTTCCCTACTTTTTTAGATACATTTTCTTGCTCTCTTTCATTTGTCAGCTACTCTGTCTTGTAACTCTGAGGGTAGTAACTAGCACTGATCAAAAACTGACTCCTGGAGAAAGATTATTTTAAGACCTCTCTCTTGAAGATACCAAGTTCTTTCAATTATCTCTACAGCCAATCTCTATCCTGTCTTCCTCAGTAGACCTCAATATGAAGATGAGGAAGAAGAGGATGAGAAAATTCAGACATCTATGTGTCCAAATGAGGCATGATGATAGTCCATGCTAGTCCATAATAACTGTCATGGAAAATTAGGCAAAGCTAACATCTGCAAATACAGATAAGATAATGATGATTAAACAATAAAATAGTTAAATTTTGATTAGTAAATATCTTACTCAACATCCATCTGAAAACAAGACATTCACTTTGGAACACCTCTATTTTGAATGATCAAGAAATGTAGAGAAACTAATATGGGAAGAAGTGTGTGTGAAAACTGCTGTGAAAAAAACTAACTTGAATAATTTAGAAAAAGGAAGAATGAAGAAACATAACAAGTAATGAACTGTTTAATGAAGATGGATTGCTTGATGCTCTTAATTTAGTCTCATAATGTGAGAACAAGAAGACACGCAATTACTCTGGGTGTTTGCAAATTTAAAACTGATAAGAGGAAACAATTCTTTATGCTGTGAGTGGTAAACTTTGAAACTCAAATGCTCTAACATTCAGTTACCTGTGCAAAGTGGATTGGTTTGTACTGAGCCTTACTGAAGCTCAGCATAGCTTTGGTTGTTATTTCGAAGTAAGGAACCATAATGAAACAGCAACTATATCTTGCATCCTTTTGGGACATTAGAGTGCATTTGCAATTTGATTTCAAGAAGAGTGTATTCTGTCTAGGAAAACACTCAGTAACTCTCCAAAGTGTTAGACTTTCAGAATCAAGTTCAGATATATTTTAGAGTTGTATGGTCTCTCTAAGAGCATCTATAGTATGCTGTTTAAGTCCTCACCCACAGAAGTAGCTTTAATCTCTCGTGTTAGCCATAGAATTGGAGGCAGCATCTCTTCTTCTTTGGAATATAGTAAAAACTGAGCTGATTGCTATAACTAAGGCTTAGATAAACACTGTCACTTGTTGAAGGCTAATTGAATTCATCTTTCTTGTTTTACTGGTTTTATACTTGATGACATCGCTCCTCATATTGAGGAATTATAATTTTTTTTCACTGGACAGTTAGTCCAACTCTGTGGGGTAAGTATCTATCAGACTTATGTTTGGTAGAATAAGGTGCAAGTGCATCAAAGTGAAGATGGACATTAGTGTTAAGATTCTGCTGTTCATTAGAAATGTCCTCTCTAGGTTAGGTCAGCTGTCCAACTACCCCAGTGTTTTGTCAGAAGCTGAAAAAAGGATACTAATTAAGAAAAGCACATTAGTCTGGGCAACATGCAATACATTGCTCCCCCATTTTCTACTACTGCTCTATTAGGAATTATGCATGATAGATTTTAATGCAATCTCTAGTTCATTGTCTAGTTCTTTTTGAAATTATTGGTTAGCCTCCTGGGCAGCAATTTTCTGATGTTTTCCAGCCATAGGTATAAGTGATGCTTAATTTTAAGTTCATCTTGTACTAGCTTGGTGCTATCTTACTCAGTGCACAGCATGTATCCTTGTGTTGCTGAGTTTAGTGAACTACAGCTATATGTTCAGTTTATCTGTCCCTTTGATTTCATAAGCCTAGGTCAAATCCTTCTCTTAGCCTTCTCTCCTGAAATAATGCTCATCTGTCCTTCTGAGGTTGCTACTCCATCTCCTTGATCATTTCTCTTCTCCATATATGTACTCTCTATCTCCACTACATCCTTCTGAGTTGATGAGGCACAGGATACTAGGATATAAATCATACCAGGATGTGGACATTGCCACAGAAAGGGACTTAATAATCTTGTAACTTCTGCAGATTTAACTGCCAGATCTGTGGGCATATTAGCTCACCACTCAAAGGAAGTCAGCAACTGAGTAACACTAGCCCATCAATTGTTCTATTCAGGCAGTGAAATGCCTTGCACAGGGCTTGTCATTTACTGTCAGTCAAACTTACACTTTAGAGACCTCCATGACTTTTTTAGTTTCCAGTGTTGACAGTTTGGTTTTGTTAAAATGAAGCTGCAACCAAGTCTCTCCAGTCTTCTACTTTTACTTTGAGATTATAAGTCCCAGCCTACTTCTCTCACCATGTTGGATTTCAGGAAATGCTACCATGCAAGTCAGAAACCTTAGTATCCTAAGTAACAGCCTAAATTTATCTTTCACAATTTCTCTTCCACATTTCCTGCTAGTCATTGTATCAGTAAGGATCAAGCTTCTCCCACCATCTGAAGAAGCTTAAGTATTGTGCTACCATTCAACAAGAACTGAACAGACTGGACAGTTGGACAGGGAGGAACCTGATAAGGTCTAACAAGAGTAAGTGTAGAGTCTTGCACCTGGGAAGGAATAACCGCATGCATCAGTACAGGTTAGGGGATCACCTGCTGGAGATGAGCTCTGTGGAGAAGGACCTGGGAATCCTGGTGGACAACAGGTTGGCCATGAGCCATCAGTGTGCCCTCTTGGCCAGAAAGGCCAATGGTATCCTGGGGTGCATTAAATAGTGCATGGCCAGCAGGTCAAGGGAGGTGATCCTCCCCCTCTACGCTGTCTTGGTGAGTCAACATTTAGACTACTGTGTCCAGTTCTGGGCTTCTCAGTTCAAAAAAGACAGGGATCTCCAAGAAAGAGTCCAGTGGAGGGCCACAAAGATGGTTAAGGGCCTGGAGCATCTCCCATATAAGGAAAGACTGAGTAACCTGGGTCTGTTCAGCCTGGAGAAGTCTGAAAGGGAATCTGATAAATGTTTATAAATGTCTAAAGGGAGGTGGGAGGCAGATGAATGAGGCCAGGCTCTTCTTGGTGGTGTGTAGCAGTAGGACAAGGAGTAATGTCCTAAAACTTGCACATAGGAAGTTCTGTTCTAACATGAGGAATAACTTTGTTATGGTAAGGGTGACGGAGCACTGGAACAGATTGCCTAGAGAGGTTTTGGAGTCTCCTTCTATTGAGATACTCAAGACTTATCTGGATGCCTACCTGCATGACCTATTGTAGGGTACCTGCTTTGGCAGGAGGATTGGACTTGATGATCTCTTGAGGTCCCTTTCAATCCCTGTGATTCTCTGATTTGAATCCCCTTTATTTAAAATACCTTCAGATTCGGAAGCTTCTGTTCAGTTTTTAGAAAGCAAGTGACAAAGATAGGCACTGTTACAGTCATGCAGATGTACACTTGTACATGAAAGCAATGAGAAGGGTTTTGTGTTGGGTGGTAGAAAATTTTGATGTGAATGAATATGTTGACTGAGGATGCCTGCAGACTGTAGTTAGCTGAAGGGAAACTATGAATACAAATAATACACATTTCATATACACTATCTTCTTTGTTGCTCTCTGTGGAAATAATGTTCAAATAGTCTGTAGTCTTAATGACAGAAATGGTGGAAACAGATCTTCAGCTCATCTGTGGAGACAGGCTCAAAGGTCCAATAGTATTCTCACTGTAGCATAAGATGTTTTATTGTTCATCTCCTTTTCTGTTCTGCTTCACACCATTTCTCCAACTCTCTGGTTCCACAGTCACAATTTAGTGGAAATTCTCTGAGGAACTTCTTAAGCACCTGTCTTTTATTTGCAAAATCATAAATGTCTCCATTAGCATCACTGGACTTGCTCTGCTTGCCCTTTCTCCTATGTACCCCTTTGCACTGCTGGGGCCAGCACACAACTTGTTACTACAAATTAATATTTTTTTTCCTGAGCTGCACACTTTTTCATGCATTGACATAATTAACATACACAAATCATAATTAGCATGTTGGAGTGACCTCTTGGGTAGATATCTTCTTGGCTTTGAATGAGCAGGAAATATGCATAACCATTTTTGCAAATCCTGCCACACACTGGATGCTTACATTCCTGTGTGCACCCTGAGGTGCCCAGAACTGTCAGTGCCCTGTGCTCTGGGTATTAATTGGCCAGCCAATAGCATAACAGCCAATCAAACAGCTTAAGTAACAAAGGCAGCATTGTATATTTACTCTGATTATCTTACTTTTGCCTAATGAAGCTGCTTTAAGGTTTCTCTCCTGGCAAGCATCCAAAATGCTTTTATCTTCCTGCATGCAGTGAGCTGTCAAGCTGAGAGAAAAAGCCTCCTTTGTGTGCACAGTCTGTCTTTTTTTTTTTTTTTTTTTTTTTTTTCCAGAGGAGGAGCTGCAGAGAAAAGGATGAGTATCTTTGTGGATGCCTTGACTTTCATATGTTGAAGGAGGCATGTAAGGGTGTCTTTTTCCTAAATGTTCTGATTGTTTATAACTTTGATCTCATTTAATGGAATGTGCTTTGAGAGTGCATCAGGCATACAGTTTCATCACCATTCAGCTTCTCCATTTTCGTTAATTAGTATGTCACTAGTGATGTCACAGAGTTCACAGATTATTTGCTTATGCACCCTAGCTCTGATCCACTGGATGTCTTCCTTTGCCTCCATCCTTCTCAAAATAAATGGAAGGATGTTAATGCAATTCTTACAGAGGATATTTCTGAATGAAAAAACAAAAGGAGAAAAAAAAAAAGAAATGAACCTGAGATAGACTTCAGATCGTATATTGCTGTAATTCCCTGTACAATACCCAAGTCAGATATAAAATTCTGCAAGGAAAACTGTAGCAATAAGAAGTGGGAGAAGCTAAAAGGCAACATGATGGCAACCACAGGCTTGTAGCCTTAGTTTGATTGAAGAGCAGATAGTTGCAGTTCAAGAGCTGTGAGCAAAGTATTGCTCTTTTTATTTTTGAACTTGTCTGTCTGTATGCTGAGTTGGGTGCTTGTGTTTAAAGAGTCATGTAATCTTTTGATTATTAAGTTCAGATGCAGAATTTTTCCTTTTTTGAGTTCTGAAAGTTTTCCTATGATCCACTCACTGGTGGGTCCAGTACTTAGCTCCTGTGGTGCACTTGTCATCAAGTCTGAGATACTGCACCAACTGGGGAGTGAAATTCTTATATCGAAGAAGTTAAAGTGGCTCCCTGGACTGAGGACTGTTATTATTGGACCTAGAGATTTTTGAAACAAACTTACTTCTGGGACATCTTGTAGTTTATGGTATCATTATGGATTCAGAAAAAAAAATAAAGAAGAGGAACTCCTGATAGTTGCTTCAGATTCACTGAAATACTGTATTTTCACTGTTTATTCTTGTTTACATATACTTTATAAGACAGGCTTATCTGGCTTCATAGTTTCCAGAGAAATACAACCTTCTCGGGAAAAAGTTAGATATTTATTAAGTCTAGCATAAAGTAGTCCTGGGATTTGACATTACATCTAAATAATAAAGAAGTAACTTTTCTTCCAGGTGCTAAGCCTATCTCCAAGTTGCATGATACTATTTGAGATTTCACCATTTACCTTTTCTTGTCATTTAAACGCTAAATTTCCAAGAATTAGTACCTGGTTCTAGAACAAGTACTACCCAAAAAGACACTTTCCTTTTGGAAGCTGTAGTGAATATCAAACCATCCCTACATAAAAACCTGTAACACATGCATCCTTCCTATTTTAAAAACTCACAGCTCTTCCCTATCTAGTTCTTTTGTTTTAAATGGCCTTGTTCTGCCATGTGAGTATGCATATGCTAAGATCTTGAGAATTTTTTAAGCGTCTATCTTCGTAATGGTTACTGCTAATTCTTACATTAATATAATATTGTTGCTATTATTGTTATTTTACTACATAGAATATGTTTTCTCTCTCACTACCCATTCAAAATATCAAAAAGTTAACAATTCTTAGCAATCACAGTGTCATATGTTTTTAGATAAGTTACTGTTTTGTGTAAAACAGATGAGTACTCTTCCTTTGTAATTATCTTGTAGCTTTTAGAAATGTCCAGCCACCATGAACAACGTATTTCAGTTTATGAAATATACCATATATATCAATTTGTGTTTAGTGTGTGCCTATTCCAAGATACCAAAGGAGCTGAAGTAGGTTCGTAATGGAAGTCGTTGTTTGCCTTAAGTAGAACAAATATGTTTTTTGATCATGTGTGCATGAACTGAAAAAACTGAGTGACAAATCCATAGATAAACGACATATGCAGATGTTTTGCAGCATCTCAAGCATGGTGCAATGCAAATAGCTATCAATTTTCTTTTAGGTCAGTAACGAGTCATGTATTAATGAGTAAAACCTGTTTCACAGTTATGTGCCATATGAAAATTTATTCTCTGGAAACATAACATGGTTGCTGGACAACACGTAACCCTTCTGTAGCAGTAAGTGCTTTATTTCCATTTCATGTTAAGTCATTGATAACCAGCTCAAACACTTGAATGTCTTAGGTCGTTAAGTCAACAAAACTTTTTATAGAAACTGTTGCTTTATTGATTGTAATCCAGAATTCAGAAGACTTCCATGTTCTTCTTATCCAATGATAAGACAAAAGAGAAAAAGAATGATATCAGAAAAGGACACTAATCTCCCCCAGTTTACTTGCTACTTCTGCATATCCGTTACTTGAAAGATAGCTGTTAACTGAAACAGAACGGCAGATTTCCTACAGGAGAGATGAATTACTGCTCTGCAAATTCAAAATAAAGTTAAAAAGCTTGTCATTTTTGTATTTTGACTTATTTTGAGTACCATGATATCTTTACTCAAATATGCCTTAAGGTATATATTTTCATTTGGTAAGGGCTTGTTTCACTGTTAAATAATTTTAAGTGTTTGTACGTGTCCTGCATAGATTTCTAAAAAGTAAAGAAATTCTTTATTAATGCCTACATAAAAAACAGCTGGAGAATATGAATGCTGAAACTTCATCAGAAGCTATGAATGTAGAAAAATGCTGAAGGAAGCAAATAGGCATCCGCTGATGAAATAGCTAACTAATACTCTGAAGAGTATCCATTTGTTCCCTGCTGTTCTGAAGAAGATACTCTTCAGAATAGCAACAGCAATTCACAGATTCCTAAATGAAGAAGGTGCGTCAACCAAAATATGGAAAAGGCAGATATATATACAAAACACATCTGTGTTGTGGGAAAAGGAAATGTGGATGTAGCATGCTTCATTCCAAAAACTTCTTAGGAAAACATTAACAAACCATCCTATGTACCATCTTGTAGAAAAAGCTGGACAAGAGGATTTGAGAAAAGACATTGTATACAGAATCATCTGCTGCTGAAAAAGTGCGTTTACAAACTGAAATTCTTGTGAGTTACATTGACAAGAACTACTTTCTTCCCACATACTTTTCATTGCAGTTGTATGTGTAGAAGCATGATATATGAGGGAAATAATAATAAAAGAAGCAGGGAGCAAACTAGGTCTGCACAGATGTCTTCTCAGTGTTGCTCTCCCAATGATTCCTAGAAAATCTGCTTAGATAATGAAAATCTATGAATTCTTTCGTGAGAATCTCTGCCATCTAATTAGGAAAATTCACTCACCAAAAAAAAAAAAAGTTTATTTCTTGTTATTTGAATGGAAAATTCCCTCACAGCAAAACATATGTTAACATGTAAACACAGTGCAATAAATTAAACAGCTAATACAGTTGACATTGTATTTCTTGGGGAATATGTTTACCGTAATTCTCTTGAACATACATAAGTCCATACTAACAGTTTTTTTACTAGGTGCTTGACACAGTAGGTGTTAACTTTGATTTAGCAGATAAAATATCTGATTCAGCATGTAATTCACATGTTTCTACAAATCATGTAGCTGACTCAACCTGTGAAGTATCTGGCAGTGTTTATTTTTTCTAATGGCTCGTTTGTCCATTTTAGGATGGACTTTGTCCAGTTCTCCATATGGCACATTGATTTCTGTGCAAGTTAAAAATTTAACTGGGAATGTATTTTTTAAAGTGTCCATTCACATTTATACAGCTCTTCTGACAGAAGAACATTCCCTAGTGACATTTTTTTCAGTTTTTAACATACTTGTATTATATTTTTTTCAGTTGCCAAAAGCACCCTGAAATCTCAGAAACAAGACTTCTTTTCTGAGAAATATCATATCAAAAGGATGATAAAAAAGAGAATAACGGAAAAGTTTGTTGCAGGATAAGATTTCCACGTATTATGGGTCACCTTTGACAAATGGGTATCCTATTTCTTTGGTCTTTTCTTGATTGTTTTTAATTCATTTCCATTGTACAGGACATAAAGCAGGGATGATTTTGTGAGAAACCTTGGAAATAAGGCAAACACAGGAGAATAGGCATGTAAAAATCAGTAAAATGGGAAATTGAAGAGTAACATGATCAGCATTTTTTGGTCAGCGTAGGGACAGTCTGTGGAAGAACACATTAAAATATATTTCTGAATTGAATTGTTTTGTAACAGGTAATATTTAAGTGAAGTTTGCAGAAGCTGTATCTTTGAATGAAAATACTGATGAACACAGAAAAGGAACATAGCATTTGACTGCAGATATTTTTGGAGGCATCCCTTAAATGTCCAAGGAACAAAAGTCATTGCACTGTCTAAAACACTACCATCTAGTGGTTTCTACTAATACTACCACTGTACACAAAAGTAAGTGGAATTTTGCATGGGGAATGTCTCTGATTTTAATTGTCAAGATCATTAAATCAGGAAAACAGAAATTGATTAGTAGGATACTAAAACTACAGAGTGAACTCCATCACAGTTATATATACTTATTTTAACATGGTCAAGTGCTCAGTGATCTGTACCTGCTTTTCCTTTTACACACTAGACTACTGATGTCAAGATCTAAAGCTCTAATGAAAATAAAAAAATTTTGTTTTGTTTCATTTCTTAGAGATTTCACTGAAAATTATTGTTTGATGCAACTTGGGTATCCCATGATGCCAAGTAGTATTCTATTATTATTATTTTTTTAATCATTTAAAGTGATTATTGAAAACTTGAGGATAGTCTTGCTTTATTTTCCTGCTCTTCCTTTATTTTGATTTTCATTGTAACTGAAATATTTTCAAGATGTAAGCAAAAGTTACATAGTTCTCAAACATGCTGGGCACAGCTTGGGGATCAGCAAATAATGAATAGATACGACAAGGGAAGTATCATTGTTGAGCTACTGTAAATGTGTATTTAAGCTTGCAGTCTTATGTTAGATTACTTTGCGTTTCATAGTGATTGTACTGAGTATTGTCTATACTGAATATATTTATCTACATCTGATCAGATTCATAGGGTAGGTATATAGTTTTATATCTCAATTCTTAATTTTTGTAAAATGTGAATGATTGGCATCTACTAAACATTTAATTTTTTCAACAGTAATTTTGGATGTTTCATTGAAAATATTTTATGAATAACAATCTGCTAAACAAATGTGAATATAATGTTGATGTACTATGCTCTTGAACTATACTGTAATGGGCTAAATTTTACCTTTTTAATGCATGACTTCTTAATGTATGTCTAAAGGTATTAGAGGTAAAGAAAGCACGAATATCAATCTGTTTCTGTACTCAAAATGACCCCAGGTTTTATTAGTAATGGAATCTAAGTGACATCATCTTTTGACAGTCATGATCTTTAACCCAGTTTGATCTAAACCAGACTCCTTTGGAATGATATCATTAAGGTAAATCCCTGAAAAGAAGGAAAACCATTTTGGTATAAACCATTTAAGAGTATTGAGTTACTGGGAATTATTTCACTAATTTTTTTTGTTATAAAGGACAAACAATTTCAAGATTGCAGATTAATACAAGGCACAACTAAACTGTCAATTTTTTACCAGTGAATTTAATTTAAGCTTCTTAAATACATTGTAAATTTTCATGTCTTTTAAAATATAGTTGAGTAATAATTAATTATTTCTTAAGTGAACATTGCGGTACAGTCATATTGTGATGCTTATTCCATGAAATAGCATTGTAATGAAATTAAACAAATATATACATGTATAGTGTAAGAAATCTTATATTTTTCACCTTATCCAATCAAATTATTTCCTGTTTGTTCAATGAACCCATGGTACTTTTAAAGAATTGACCATAATGAGATTGTTTTCTTTTTTTTTCTTTCTTTTTGCTTGTCAGTTATTAACTGAGAGTTTGAATTAAATAGGGACTTTTGTATACGATGCAAATATCATACAGGATTATTCAAAAAATAAAATATTGACACTAAATGAAAAACAATACTATTTTAATTAGATACCAGAAGGACATATCCATATTATTCAAATTTCCCACTTAGGGAAGGAATGTGATTTGCTTCTGTGTCTGATGCAAATCTTTGCATTTGAGATTTTCCATTAAAAAGCATTTAAATCACTGAATGGAAGTGAAAATAACAACTATTCTCCCAGTCCCAAGTTGATAAAAAATTATATATATATACATATATAAGTCGAAGAGCTTTGCTGTTCCAAGGTGAACATTGTGCGTTAGTCAGCTGATTAGTTTTGTCAATATTTTTCCTTGAAAGAAAATCATACAATAGTTTTGTATAGTAGTAGTATCCTGAACTTAACCCTGACATTTTTAGTAGTGTTACTTTTGTTTTTAATTTCCAGTCAGGTGTTTCCAATAGTTTTGACTGTGAGATAAACCAATAGCTGATGATTAATGTAGTCATTGTAAAGAATATAAACAATCCTGGAAACAGAAATCAGAGTTCAAATATGGATTCTCACAGTAATTGCTTTTAATAAGTGCAGAGAAGAAGTGAGGAGAAATCTGATGTTGAATTTTGTGTTGCCAAAGAGAAACTGCCCAGTGATAACAGAAGCATCAGACACAAAGTGCAGAGAGGTAGCACTTTGCACAGGAAGTATCATGAAACAGCCCATGTCAGCCCAGTAGTAATTGGGCCTTTGAAGTTTCAAATGTGAGAAGAGATGAACATTCATCTTTAAAGTGTGCTGAGTCTCAGGGATTGCTTTTGGTTAAAGTAGGAATGTGCAGTTATTTGAAACCTGACCCTGAGGTCTCTAAAAAGTTTGGCTTAGGTTGTGCTAGAACTGACCTTGTAAATTTAGACAGCTGCTAGACTACTGCTAGGAGCAAATTATTACAGCAATTGTGATTTTCATGACTAGCATAAAAGCAAAGGGCACTTATTTAAGACCTGTGAGGTCAACTTTCACATTTACTACATTGCTGAGATGTAGAAGCAGTGGAATCTCGCGAGAATAATGTACTGTGAAGAACTTATAGATTCTGCATAAAGCTAGAGGAAAAAGGAAAAAAAACACTGAAATATAGGAGGCTAGTTCATTCAAGGTATGACTAGGCCTAATGTAAAGAATATTATTTAAGAATATTTTATTTTTAAAATATTCTCTATTCATAAGCATTTACAGACAAGGTACCAAAAATTAAAAAATCACGTAAACCTTGAAATTGTGACAGATTTGTTCCATTTGATTGCTTTGCTTACATTATTTATTTAAGAAATACTTTAGTTTTAATTTGCTCTTTTAGAAGAGCAAAATGGATTTAACAAAGTTCAGTTGATAGTCTTTCTGAGTTTGTTACAGCTGAAGAGTAGATTTAACCCTAAGGTCAAAATCTAAGTTTGTTTTATGCCATGTTAGTTGGTCATAGTCTAGATTGAAATCTCACACTCAAATTTATTATTTAAACTTTGGCAGAGCTGTGATTCAATCCCATTTTTAAACTGTTTGAGGGATCTGAATTCAATGTTTTCATTTGCATGAAAATATGAAGTTGAGTTCTGATTCTCCTATAAGAAGCTTTATGTGAGAATTTTCTATAAGAAATTTTGGAATTACGGAAGAAAGTAATACATATTCTTTTATCTTGATAAAGATTTCATTTCAGTTGTTTCTTTCCAGAACTTAGAGCATGTTGACATCAAAGCAACTGTTTTTCTAGTATACCTGCTATCTTGGGAAAGAATCCTTAAAGTTCTGCATTACATTTTAGCCTTTTGTTTATAACTAAGGGGCTTACATATATAATGTTTTATTCTAATTTTCCTCAATCATAACCAAAGATAAAAGAGAGGCTAAGTATAATATTTATCTCTAAAATATATTATTAATGAACCGATCTTATTATCAAAATTCTAACAAATATGGACAGTATAGAGGAAGAAGGTGCTAAGAGATCATGTGACATTTTCCTACCATATAATAGCAGCCTGACAAAAGCTTCTCTTTTAATATGTTTGTCTTCAGTTAGTAAAAGTCCATAATGACATTAAGTAATCTAGTCACATGTTTCATTTGATAGCAAGAACAAAAGTAGTGATGATTATTGTTATTATTTTTAGTCTCTATATCTCTACCTAGCATCTGGTCATGTATGTGCTTTCTTCAGACCACTTAAACTCTTTTGGACCCAGAGTTTAAATATTCATGTAGTGAAAGACAAGGAACAAAACTATTCTTCGTTACTTATTCAACTTATTGGCATATGATAATTCACCTGGCTTATTTCCATCTTTGTCAATCTGAAATCTTCAAATCATCTGACTCCTAGAAATGACTCTAAGGAAAAGTGCAGAATTTGCCTTTGTATGTCTGTCCTGTGGTGTAATTATTTCGCAAAAATGTGGAGAATTCCACAAAGGCACTTCCTTTCAAAGTGTTTAAAGATAATTTTGATATCAATAACATCACTGTGATTTGGAGGTCTAACTCATGAGCTTCATTGTGCTGGATACTGTATTTATAAAATGCAGAGCATACACATATGTTATAGAAAGAAGCAATTAAGATTTAAAAGAAATAATGAATTAAACTAATTACTGCATTGAGATGTCAAACTATTGGAAGATTTTTGTGAGTAACATATTTAAGAGATATTTGAAGAAAGATGCTGGCAGAACAATTGCAAAGGGAAAAAAAACTGTGAAGGATAGTCATAAGAGGATGTTTAAAAGGACTGTTTAAAAGGATTAGGGGTTAAAAGAATCATAGAATCATAGAAAGACTTAGGTTGGAGGGGACTTTAGAGATCATCTAGTTCCAAATCTCTGGCGATGGGTAGGGTTGCCAACCAATGGATCAGGCTGCCCAGGGCCCCAACCAGCCTGGCTTTGAATGCCTCCAGAGATGAGGCATCCACAACCTATCTGGGTAGCTTTTGCCAGTGCCCCACCATCCTAATAAATAAATTTCCTCCTAATAGATAAATTTCCTCATAATATCTAACCAAAATCTCCCCTCTTTTCATTTAAAGTCATTCCTCCTTGTCTTATCACTATCAGATTATGTAAAAAGTCAGTCACCCAGGACCTGACAACTGGTCTTATTGAACCTCACAAAACTGGCCTTAGCCCATTGATCCAGGCTATCCAGATCCCTCTGTAAAGCCTTCCAATCCTCAAGCAGATCAACACTTTCAGCTTAGTGTCATCTGCAAAGTTACTGAAGGTGCCCTTAATCCGCCTGTTCAGATCATCAATGAAGATATTACAAAGGAAGGAGCCAGAGGAAATCAAGAAGTGGAGAAAAACAGAAAAAATGAATAAGAATTTACACAGAAAGGAACAGTAAATGGAATGGGTTCACTAGTGAGGTTGTAGGATGAGTTTGGTCTTTTTTTCTTTATTTAAAGTAAATTGGTGAACTCCTGCATCCTGAAACAGAGGTTTGAAGAGTGAGCTGAAATTACAACATGCATAAGGTGTATGCATTCCACTAGAAAAAAAAATGCAAATCTGTTTAGCCTGGAAATAGACCTGCTCACTAGAAAATTTCCAGAACTGAAGAAGAAAATGAATTTAGATATTTCTTACAGGTTTTAACTCACTAGTGGTAAGAACAGCATCAGAAGAAAGTAGTGCAAGAATGAACCACAGCTGGCAATTGTAGAGTAAATCTTGCAAAACAAGAAATGGGCAGGTGAATGAAGGACAGAAGAAAGTGAGGAAAATTAAAGAAAAATATTTAAAGTTGAACATTAACACCATGTTAGTGAAGAAAAACAGCAGTGAATGAACAGAGATGGAAGGGGTGAAAAGTGATGATATAATCTCAGCATTGAAAGAATGTCAGAAAATATTGAAAAAAAGATGGAGAGACTGAGTGGAAAAAGCTGAGATAAAGTGATAAAACAAAGTACTGAGAAAACCATGCCAAGAGAACAGTGCTTTTAACATGAATACAGCCAGAGCTTCAAGTTGAACAGAGGAAAAAGGGTGAGGAAATACAAAGCTCAAGTTTTAAGAAATAAGGAGGAAAGCTGAAATACTGGAAAATTAGTATGAAAGGACTCACTGCCATGAGTTAGTGGGTGGGCTTTCTGTGTGTGACAGATGAAAAATACACAGAGTAAAGAGAAAAAAGATTCGGCAGCAGTATTTTTCAGAAATAAGGTAAAGTGATATTTAGATCAGCAGACAATTTTCATGATTTAAGTCAAGACATTGGCATGTTCATAGTTCTTTCTCTGTTGTAGATTGCTTTGCTTTTGAGATGGTCTCCAAGTGATACATTCATATGTGATAAACCATGAATTTTCTCTTGTGAGAAAAAACACATTAATGTGGATATGGGTTACTGAAATTTGTTTCTGTTCTACTTTTCTAATATCACTGTGACCTCTTTTGTTGAACTATATTACCTTTTACATATTTGAACCATGTAGGCTAAAATTTTCCATAGTTCTTGTTTTTTGAAAGACATTTCAATAAAAATGGTGCAATATAAATAAAGTCAAATTAATATAAAGTTTTATTTGTACATTTTTGAGGATCTTTTGGACTCTTCTTTGCCTCTGTGTACTCTCAGTTGTAATCTCTTCAACTGTAATTCACCATTTAGATCTATTAATGCGGACAGAAATGTTTCTGTATGGTTTATGTTGTGACTGTTGGTGCCCTGTAGCTTATTAGAGCCAAATAACTCCTTTGATCTCCATTACATTTTCTAGAACTGGAAGTATTCTTGTATGTTTGTTCTTAATCCTTTTCAGATTTTTGACGTATTTCTTTAGTCTATGTTCATTCAAAGGTCATATCACTGTATAATAACATTTCCTTGGTGCATCAAGGAACTAAATTAAGTTTTCTAAAATTCGAAAAACTGATTTTGCTATCTTTACTGTAAGATATATATATATTTTTTAATTCATGTTTCAGGGATCATACTGAAGAAGTTTTGGAATTCAGAAGTCCTTAGATGAATTAAATCACTCACTGCGCTACCAAACCATTTGGGAAGAGTATAGATATCCATTTAGATGCTTCAGTTGTCAAGAAGAGACCTTAGTAGGTCTGACAAGCATGTATACTATGATGTAATTTTACTATTGGTTCCAAGGACAGAAATCAGTGCTTGTTTATTAGAGGGACTCAATTTCACCCTTACTCTGTGTTGATCGCTGACATTTTTTTTGTCTTTAAAAAGATTAAATTTCTTTTTGAAGCTTACCCTCTCCCTTCTAACAATGATGTTATCATTCTAGTCTTTCCTGAGTATTTTATATTTGTAAGTGACATTAAATAGTGTGTATTCATATTGTGCTGCTTCTGAGTGGCACTTCACGCGTATCCCCTTTGCTCTCATCTCAGAAGTGTAACAACATTGTTCACTATATTTTGGTTGTCAGTGCAGATGAAAGTCACTCCTAGCAAAATCTGCCATGGAGCTGGCAGTCAGAGAAGAGCTGACATCAAGCCCAAATCCTTGTCTGTCAGGGGTATGGCATGGTACTGATTGAAAAACTTTGAGGTATTGCATGCCATTCACCTATGGTGCAATGGATATGCCAGCTGGACTTCTATTTGACACCTAACACTAGTACTGTTAACTATACAGGAATATCTGGAAAGTAAATGCATTTTGTTTGTGGTCAATCATTTGATCTTCTGTCTATAGATGAGCATGTATATTTTATATATCTCTACAAGCAGAAATTTGACACAATTTGTCACGTTTCCAGACCTTATAAAATGTCAGATACCTTATTAGCTAAACTACAAAATCTAGAGGATGTAAAGACTTAAAATAAAAATGATTAGCTTCATCTTAACTTTATGGATACCAAGCTCTTTTAACAGTTTTGTAAAAGATGTAGATTGAACTACCCAGTTGCGTTTTACTTGGATAGTGTAGAATGAAGGTCAGTCTCTGCTTGGTTATTCTGCAGTTTAGGACACACAAATGATTTCATTCATTTGGATCTAGTTTCACTGTCTTTGTCAAATATCCTAATCCTGATAAGCAGGCCACAAATGCAAGAGTAGTTTAGATAGACACTGTCAATAATCCTTTAATAGCATGGAATGCTACTTTAAACTGTCTCCAGTACTAGGTAGGACATGTTTAGTAGGGCAAATGTTCTTAAAGGAGTGTTTTACTTTTGGTCGTGGCTTGCACTGATCTAAACTGGATATGCTGATCAAACTAGGGGCTTAGATGGAAGAAGACAGAAGAATTTGTAGTCTGAAAGCAAAAAAAAAAAGGAACAACAAAAGGAAACAACAGCCCATGTGGCTTTGTGCTCAGTTTTGAGAATAATAGATATATAATTTCAGATATACAGTACATCAGTAAATGTGTATGTTTACAAGGAACTAGTTATTGGAAAAAAGTTGCTGAAGTAGAACCTTCATAACCGAGGAAGATACCCTCTTTACTCACACTCAGTTAATCATTCTGTTGTAGTACAGCAGTAGTGTTGGTGGAATTAAAGAGTCATATGTAGAAACAATGATTTTGGGGAGATGATATAGGAAGTGTGCTAGGCCTGGATACTCTTTAAGGGCAAGAGCATCATGGATTCAAGGTTGAACAGCATTTTTGAGTGAGGGAAGATATATCTATATGTTCAATGAAGTGGTAAAGGTACTTTATCAACCTGGATTTTCAAGTAGTTTCTGAGGAGTGGTTTTCTTTTGGAACTCATCTTTCTTCTTCCACTTGATGTCCACAGTTCTAGTCTTGTACTGAGAAGGATCGTCACTTCTGAAAAAGAGATTGAGAAGAAGTTCCCAAGCACTTTGAAATATCTCAGTTTGACTGATAATTAGTTTTCTGACAGAATAATAAATATGCAATCATATAGCATTTATATTAGCCAGTCACTTATAATTTTAATAATGGCAGCATTTAGCTGCAACTTATGCATATTCTCAACATTAAACAAATTTACTGCATATGTGTGTGAACATAAGCTGCCTTCACTGGACAATAACCAGTGCTTTCTACAAAGAATAAAGAAATGAAAATATCATGACTGAACAGTACCTATAGAGCAAAATCTCACTGCTGCTTCTCTATTCATTATTTCTTTCATCATTGCTTGATTGCTAATGTGTTCTGCTACTTTTATCCTTCATTGTTTGGACTGATCTTGATTCACATGAGGAAGAGGATGGAAGTTACAAATGCTCAGGAAGAGACATCATGAACATCCGTAATGATCATGAATATCCATGATATTGCATGAAACATTTCCCTTCAGACAGGATAGCTATAATACTGTCAGATAGTTACTGTAATGATAATGTGACAGTTATATAAAGCAAGGTAGTAAAGAAAGGGTTTGGGAAAAACAATGCTTATCAATATACCATCAAAACATCATATATTTTGCACATTTGTAACTCGTGTTATGCTTTTTCCAACATATTGAGAAATACTTTTGTTCTTATGCCAGGTAACCTAAATATGACCCCCTCCCCCATCAATTATTAACACTTTGCTAATTTAAAGAAATATCATGCATTGAAGTTTTGTTATTTATACAACACCTGAAAGTGTGTTTACATTGCTCCATTTCAAAAGAAACTCACTGCTTTATGAAATACTTGAGGTTGACCCGAGTTCAGTCAGGGCTCATATCATTAAATAAATATCAAAGCAAAAGAGTTTTGTCTCTGAGAGGGAGACTTAAAGGAATAAATAAGCCATTATACTGTAGTCCTGCCATAACTTTAACATGATTTCTTATATGTTTATGAAACGAAACAGTCTATTAGTACAAAGTAAATATTAAAAATGCAAACAAATATTTATCTCTATCATTAGGCAAGCTGTTTCTTTTCCAAACTAAACATGTTACAATTGTATCTACCTGCTGTGACTGATAAAGCTTACATTTGCTAAAAGTGCCTCAAAACTTTTCCTTTGATACTGACTTTACAATCTCCTGCATACAGAGCAGCCATATCAAGCTGCCAATCAGAAAAAAAAAAAAAAGAATTTATTTGTCAGTAAATGCATTCTTGCTCTCTGAATACAACTAATATTTCTTTAAAAGTAAGTTTGTATGTATTTGTGATTATTGCAAGAAAAGAAATACATAGGATTTATATCACAAACAATAGTAATCTGATGGCTTAATTTTTAAGCTTCAAACAGCTTCCTTTAATTAATCTTACTCAATTTCATTGCCACAAAGAATGTCAATACTGGCTTTTGTATTTATTATATTAATGGCCCACAAGTAGATGCACAGAGCTTTGGGTCAAATCTGCTACATCATATTCCACAATTCAAGACATCTCCTGAAATTTGGAAAGAATGTTTGTTCCAAAATGCTTTTTTACCATGCTTTTTTCTCTGAATAATATTGTTGGTCCCTAACACCTCATTTTACTATGTTATTTATAAAGGCTTCCACTCATCCATTTTAGTGGTTTACAAGGCTCTTTGGAAAGCTGAATAAAATATTTGTAATGTCCACTCAAATGTTAAGGAAGTATGTGGAACTTGCCATAGAGAGGACAGGAAATGTACTGTTTTATAAAACAATGAAATGGGAAAACTGGGTGAATGGGAAGAATTAAGAGCCTCAGGAATATCAATATTTTTTCCTGGCATTGCTGGAAACTGCTTTGACATTTTATTGTGACCTTGTACAGAAGTGTCAAACCACCTTTTCTATGCGTCTGCTATAAGTATGTGTTTTTAAAGTGAAAAAATAAAGTGTTTTGGATAGTCTGAATAAAAACCACTTACCATGTCAAAGTTCTGTTTATATACTTTCCCTGCTACTATAAACTTTCCATTGCAATTTATTGCAGAGAATATTATATTTAGAAGTCTTGTAGAACAGTTGAATATCTTAACAAAAACTTTTCCAAATTTTCTTTTTTACTAACATAAAGTACTTCAAAGGTGTAAGAAATAGGTAAAAGTACTATGATTTAGATGACTTCATAAGTTAATTGCAACTATTCAAACAGCAGCTGCTGAGAAACTTCTTTGAATTCTTTTGATACGATATCCTGACATTAGGAAATCTGTCATCATGATATATCTTGAAGTGTGGAGTAAAATATAGTACAGGCTGCTTGCATGGTATGAAAAGTTTCAGTTTTATGACTATACTGTTATTCAGCCTCTCATCTGCAGTGCAGATCAACATTTCTGAATTTATTACATACATCTGTCTGAACTCTTGCTGCTCAGTGGGGAAAAACAGCAGTTGAACATAGGAAACTGGAACTCCAGTTCTGGCAGGTTCTATTCTAAGTAAACAGGAAGTATCTGTAGTCTTGTTTGAAAGGGATGAGTTAAAACAAAGCAAAAAATCTTTATGTTTTTCCTTCTGTAAAGCTCAAAATTTACTATAAGGGTCTTTTTTTTTTTCTGATATATTTTGGTTTCACGATTTTGATTCTCAAATCTGTAATCTTATGCTTAATCTTATGCTGAATATCTGAAAATCATCTGAAAAGTTGACATTGCCATCTTCTAAATTTTAGCTGTTCATGAAAAGTACCTGAATTAAGGAAGACATAAATTGAGTAATTACAGAAAAAAAGTATAATTATCTGTCTTAGTTTATCTTCAAATTTGCAAATGTTTTTGTGAAACTGGTTTCCACACCCTAGGTAGCTTATGATCTACATAAAGAAAACAGGCAGTGGTAAAAAAAAAATGTTGCATAGAAACAAAGGCAAAAGTTCTCAATTCATCAGTTTAAAATGAAAATTTGAGGAGAATAAGGCAGAGGGCTGATGGGGACATGAGCCAGATTTACCAACCAGACTGAAAGGAGTGAAAATAAGCAGGTTTTAAAACAGAGCCTGCTGAATCGTTTTTATCATGAGTTGTCTTTGCACCTAGATCTTTTCCTTCTGCTGTTGTACTGGCTTCAACTTAATGGAAAGCAGAATGTTTTTATTCTTGGAAAAATATCACTCCAGAACTGTTTTTCTTCCCCAAATGGGGAAAGAGCACAAGAGACAGATTATAACATAAATCTCTAAGAAGGCAAGCAGTTTGGATGGCAGAGGTATTTACTTCAGATGGCCTCTGTTTAGTCCATCATGAGCCATACTTCTCAATGCTATATCTTTTTTTATTAAGGAAAACGGTCTCCCTATCTTTCCCTTCACACAGATATGATGCCAGTCATCCGTGATGATATACTTCATGTAAGACATTTCTACAGAGATCCCTTTATGGTCCTCTTTTTGATGGTTTTCCCTTTCATTTCTTATATCTGATTTTTAATAACATACTTCCATAATATTTTTATCTCTTTCTGTATATTCAGTCCCATAAGTGAAATGGTTCTTCTCTTCCTCCTTTCTTGCTAATGTTCTGGTTTTTGAAGGAGAATAGTAAATGTATGTATTTACTTTCCTTTCAGATCACTCCAGTCTTTCTCCATCATAATAGATAAATGAACCCCCATGCCTTCCTTCTGGGTCCAGATTTCTGTTCTTCACATAAAACATTCAGATCATGTCCAGGTCATTAATCTTATTTCTTTTTGAACCATAACACTAAAATATCCCTTCTTTGCCTCTGCAAGGTAATTTCCTGTCTAATTACAGATCTGATTTTTTTGTTGTTGTTTTTTTCCTTCAGGTCTAAATGATCATTCCTGTCTGAAATATTAATGTTATATGTATCTATTTTTTCTGGTACTCACATTACACTTTGTAAAATCCACCTGTCGTGTCTCTCCACATCAAATTCAGATATCATAATGATCAGGAGTCTGTAATTTAATTCTATCTTTGTCTTTCCTCTACTCATCTAAGCACTATCAGAAGCTTTACTCTTTCCTCATCATCAATTCCAATCATTCAAACACATTTTTCATTTTCAAATTTCCCATTAAAATCCACCTCTTTCTCATTCTGTGACAACATAAAATGAAATAATTATAGACCTGACACACGGTATATTAGGTGAAGAATTCTGTGAAATAAAACATGGCATGGCATATACTTGTTATACGTGAAAATACTGTGACATTAAACAAGCATTAAAAAGTCATTAGGCTACATGTGATATCCCACTAGTGGCATATTTATGTAAATTTTATCTTTCTTGATGAAAGTATTCTTTTTGAATCCTAGCAGACTATTTTATAATCATGTTTGGATTTTCCTCTACAACAGAACAAATTCAAAGTTTGCTTTCTTTCTTCAGAAAAACAAAAGCAGTTTAAAAGTTTCAGCAACAGCTAACTATATCTCTATTTTGAAAGTAAACATTTCTTCATTTTTGAAAATCAGATGGATTTTTGCAATTACTTTCTCAAGGACTAACTAAAAATCTAGTGCACCAGAGGACCAACTTTGTTTAATTAATGTTTCTACAACCATTTTACAAGTCACAATGCCCTCAGCCTGTGAGAAGGACTCAAGAATTCCAAGAGCCAAACATGTATAGAATGTAATCCTAAGAGTCCAAATGTATTCCCACTAGAAAAAGATGACCCTCTTCTTCAGTTTAAACAGCAGTTCCTCCTTTTTTGTCTTGACTTATTTTCTCCAGAATTTTTTAAAAGAATAGATAAAATATACCCTTGTCTTATCACTTTATTGCACTTTCCTGTTTGTTGATGGAAGGGGAGCCAGCTGAATATATATGGACATCATCAGACTTGAGCAGGGTTAATCTACTTAGGCTCAGGTGAGTTCATTTTAGTCTTGATTCACTTCATTGCACATCTATAATGGTTATTAACAGGCTTAAGGACCTTTGGGAGCTTATGGATAACAATGCAGCACCATGGAAGGTGGGAAATCATTATCCTAATAAGGTTGCTGTAATAATTTGCAGTCACACACAGTTTCAGTACTAATCCTTGGGGTTGGGATAGGTCGCTAGGTCTGTAAACCTTTCATCAACTTTATACATTTTTTGCTCGTGCTCTTTAATTAATGAATATATAGTAACATAAAAGTAGATGTAAAGATTTTAACAAAAAATATTTATATATGTATGTTATATATCACAAATTTTACTGGCTGTATGTGTATATTCTTTTTAAATACATCTGTCAGTCTGAAAGTAATGCCTCCTTTTTATTTCCGTGGAATTTACAACTGAAAAAAAAAGAGCACAATACCACTATTTGATTGAGCAAATTCTCAGCTGCAAAACACTATTTTTCAACATAGTCACCACCACAAGCTGATTCGTGTGGATGAGCTGATTGAGATGCTCTTCATTTTGTGGTGCGACAGCTGTGTATGATCATCTGGAACATGGCTTGTCTTTCACATTACTGTCACCACTGCTGAAATACTCCACCCACCACCTCACTGTGCTCACATCCACTGTTTGGTCTCCAAAAATGTTCAGCAAGTGTTGATGAATGTCAATGGGTGCCATTTTTTCTGCGTGGAGGATTTCAATTCCATGCCTATGCTTCATCCACACTTCCATTTCCAATGCCACTGTGCCACACTGCCCCTCTGCTGCCATTTGTAATGCAGCAGCAAAATGTTATATAACATTGGAGGGAAAGTTCAGCCTCTACTGCCATAGCACCAACATCCGCCTCTGATGTCGTAGGCCAACGTAATAAAATAAGAATCACTACTTTCGAAGCTGTCCTTATACAAGGCTTATAAGGTGGTTTTTTTTTCACACTATCATATTTATTCACTGTATAGGATGTGATAATTGAAGCATTATATCTGAGAAGGAAAAATATCCACTGACACTCTTAAAATTAATAATCTCATATCATATTTCTCTACATTTTTACTTTAAAATTTTTGTTGTATTTGAATAAGAAGTGCCATATTCAGAATAATTCTTTATGTAGAACAGATTCTTACTGTGTATAAATTATTTTTAAATGTTGGTCTTAATGCTGAAAACAAATATATATATGTTATCTTACTGAATGGTGTTTTTCATTGTTCAGATAATGTGCGTTTTATACCATGTTTCTCTGCCTTTTTTTTTCAAATAACAGGTCATGGTAAAAGTATTTTGTGCTTTCAATTACAGGAGATTGCATAAGGTTGAAATTCTGAGAGTGAATTTTTGTCTCTGGATCTGTCATGCAAACAACAAAATCAGCTTTGTATACTTTCAGAATGTTAAGTTTTATAATTAGAAACATTATTATTTGTTTCCATATTTATGACGTTCTCCTGTAAATAAGTATGTGTACAGAATAAAATGGGATGGGTGGTGCCTGCGAGCACCTGGGGAAGAGCCGGGGGGTCACAGCAAGTGGTGCCTGCGAGCACCTGGGGAGGAGCCGGAGGGTCACGGGTATATGGGGCGGTCGCGTGTACGGGTATAAGTAGCCTTTTTGCACAGCATTAAATTGGCATTTTGGCGCTACATACTGTGTATGTGTCCCGTATGTCCCTGCACGCGGAGGTGCAGAT
The DNA here is from genome assembly GCF_002078875.1 of Numida meleagris. Taxonomy (NCBI): domain Eukaryota; kingdom Metazoa; phylum Chordata; class Aves; order Galliformes; family Numididae; genus Numida; species Numida meleagris. The sequence continues at coordinate 85,245,817 of NC_034410.1, forward strand.
GGAAGGGAAGCCTTAGTACGTTGTCGCAGGCGACATATGTGCAATTTCTTTTAGTCTGAGTGGGAGTTGTATGAAATGTGAATTCAACAGATAACCAGTTCAGGTGTTTTATAGTCACCAACTTCTAGAAAACAGTGAACATTTCTGCTATTTTTGTCCCTTTGCAAATTTTAAACCTTTGGATCCATAACTCAGTCTGAAACAAGATGTTGTAAGGTAGGTGAATGTTTGAGAATGTATTCAAATCAGCCAAAATGCTGAGAGACATTTAGGAAGTTAAATCACCTTGATCAAATCAACATGGAGTCTTAAATACAGAGCCCACCTAATTTCAGAAGAAATGAACATGGTTTCTTTCTTACTCAGAGAGTGGACAAGTTCAGAGTAGTTGCACTCCTCATGTTTTATCGTATGGTCTAGTACTTTAGTTAGAAATAACCAAGGTAGGCTACAATTAATGTCTTACTCTGCCTATGCTGTCCAGATCTTATTTCTCTGAATGAGTCTTTTAGCTCCTTGTAAGGTAATTAGGGAAGTTAGAGACAGATGTGTTACTCTTCTTATGAGGCTGCATTGCAAAGTAGGAAAGAACTCAGGAGTTGCAAGGAGAATATGCAAGAGTGGAGAATTATCCAATATCAATTAGGAGATATAGAAGAAAGGGAAAAGGAATGTTCCTCCATTTTGGTGCTGGCTCTCAAGTCTTAATCTTATGTCAGATAAAGCATTCTGGATCAAAGAGAATTCTGATATTTCTCATCTCAAGTGCCAGAACTGTGCTTCAAGGATCTTGCTAACTACGACTAGTAAGAAAGAAAAATCTTGACTATAAAAAGCTGCATGGCTTCTAATAGAGATATTTCTGGGGATTACAAATGGAAGCCTCTGCTCTCTCACATAAATGGACCTGTGCCAGGAGGCTGTCCAAAATGAAGATATTCCTTATCATTGTAATGAATGGATGTTTGATTAGTCAAAGGGACATGCTAGCAGCCTCCACTGGTATGACCAGATGCACACGCAGCTTTCCATTACCTAATCAGACATGATTTTTTCATATGAAGGCAGATGCCTTCATATATGCTGTTGGGAAAGAAGGTACAAGACTGAAAGTTCTCCTTGAGCAACAGTGTTTGGGTATCGTTTCCAGCTGAGTCTTTCATTGAATACAACCCTTTATAATTATTTGTACGCAAATTGAATTTTTGGGCTGCTTGGCAGCTACTAGACAATCTGAACTAACGCAAAACTTTGCATCTTATTTTCAGAAAGGAAGCCAAGAATTTCTGATAAAGAAAACAGTAACATTCTGCCTCTGGGGACAGGTGTGTGTAGCACAATCTATTGTTCCTCTGCAAGTTAGAAACCATGGGTATCTCTCCTGGCTACACTCCAGTGGAATGTGGTAGAGTTTGGACAAATCACTTAGCTTCTGTGTGCTTCACTTACTCCATCTGTAAAATTGAGATAATTATGGTATATGCCTCTCAAGGATGCTGCAGTACATAATCAGTGAATTTTTAATTCCTTTGAGATTTTTTGAAGAAAGATATTGTATGTTAAATGTCTAAACCATATCCAAATAATTTCAAAATAATACTAATTACTATAATTATTATTTTAAATATTATTTCATTGTAAATATCAAACTTTGAGACAAAGAACAAGACTTTATCATATTCTTAGGAATATGTGAAAAATATTTTTAGCTGTTTCTCACATGCTTCTTGTTCAACTGAGTACTTCAAAGATGTTTCCATTCACTGTAGCAAAGACAAGGCTAGGTAAGGTTATAATTGCTTACATTGCTTATATTTTTGGATATGCTGAAGAGAAATGCTGGAGAGGGAGAAAAACTATAATGACAGAGGACAGTGCTTAGAGAGAAATTTGCAGGCAGATGTATTATTACAATCAGGTTCTAGAGTCAATGGAATTTGTGCCAATGTTAGCAAAGGTCTCAGGACAAAAGAAAAATATGATAATTAGGCAATAATTGAAAAATGTTATGCATTGTAGTGGCAGAAGTAACAGAAAACCATACTCAAACCCATAGAAACTACAAGTTATTAAAGGTTGAGTAATCTTTGCAATCCATGGCAAATATAAAAGTGATATTATGTCATGGCTGCAGATGCTGAGAAGCAGCCTTAAGCTGGTTATATTCCTCTTATGTGTATAGAGCTGGTACCAAGCCATTCTGTCAAATCTGATATACAGTAAGGAAATAGTGCCATATGAAGGAAGTTGTTCTTACTGTTTTGTTACATTCCAAAAGAGATAAATATATTTTATCAGCTTTAAATTCTTCATGACATTCACTTTCTGCCTAAGACACGTAAAACATTACAATTTTTAATTTTAGGACTCTGAGTAAGCGAAGGTAGGAACTCTGTAAAAGGTGTTAAAGCATCTTCATCTACTGAATTGATAATTAATCTTTAAATTACAGTATGTAGTTAGAACAACAGCCTGTAGAGCCATATATTGATCTCAGTGCTTGACATGGATAGAGTTAAATCTCCTTCAGCTCCCTCTACTTAATTGTCCCTTTGTGGCATCTATTTTAGATTACATCTGAAACTTTTTTTTTTTTTTTAGCTTGAATAGATGTCACAAATAGTTAATATTAAACTATGAGAAATTTCTATTTTGCTATTCAGTAAATTAATAGAGATAGATACATGATAAATCTAATTCTCATCTTTGGTGCAGTACTGCAAACATTAGAGGCATATGATGTTAAATTTAAAATGACAATTAAAATATTAGAAACAGAAATATACTGTAACAATTGCTCTCTGTACAACATTGTCAGTGACTGTGTTTAAATTAACATTTTTGTTGAGGATAGGATGGAAACTTTGAAGCAAACTTTCTAGTGAAAGCATTTGCTGGAGATTGATTTGGGTCAAAGAGTAGCTTTTTCTCCATTAGACTGTTGTTTTTTTTTTCTGGAGAAAAAAAAATCTCTGTTCTCATTGCACCCTAAACATATTCCAACTCCTAAGTAGGACATAAATATCCACATATATGACTTGTCATCCAGACCTAAGAACCACTAACATGGCAGGGACACTCTGTTCAGAAGACAAGACTAAATCAAGTACAGAATAAGACTGACTGAAATACATTTAAGTATAGGGATTGCAGGAGCAACCACTTTGATCTGCTGACTGCTCTTCTTGCACTAAATCACTTGATAGTGTAGACACGTCCAATATTATCCTGACCACACATCATTTTTCATAAAATTCAGTTGTTAATTTTAACTTGATTAAGTGATGTTACATTTGTATTTAAACATGCACATACACAAGCATGCATATGTATGTGAATATATATGTATATATATATGAAAGCTCATCCTCTGTGCTTTAAGACAGAACAATCTCAATTTTTTAAAATAAAAATATACAGGAAAAAGTTTTGAAATTTTGTTCCAACTTCAGCGTTGACACAGCTAGAGTTAAAATTTAGAGTTTGTATTCAAAATGTTCAACTTAGGGGGAAAAAAAAGCAATCACATTAAGTGGACCAAGATTCTCATCAGCTGGAAATCTGGAAGATGGATTACAGAAGTAAATTACTGGTGAGTGATAAACCAGCACGTATTCAACTGGTGTGTACAAGGATGTTGATTTGCAGTAACCTTATGAACACTAAGGACATTCCAAAGGACTGGAAAAAAGATAATATCGGCGCTTAAAAAGACTAAATGAGGCAACACATAATTGTAGGGCTGTCAGCATGACATTGATCCCAGGCAAAATAGTAGTGACTGATATAGGACTCTGTTATCAAAGAATTCAAGGAGGAAAATAAAATGAATGTCAATCAACATAGTGTATGGAAAGAAGATCCTTACAAAATAACTTTCGTTTATGGTAGGTTAATAATTTGCTTGCAAAATGTAATTGCGTTGATACAATGGCCTAGATTTCTTTAAGACATTCTGTCTCTTACTGACATGCATACATGAGTTACCTATAAATACATACAGCATTATTATTAAAAAAATAGAGTGATTAAGAATTAGCATGCTACATATTAAAAAAAAATCTAATGTCATTAAAAAGACTTAAGTGGTTCTCTTACAGGTCCTGACATATAAACACAGTTATTACAGTGTATGAGGTTTGAAGTGACTCTTCCAGGGAGGTTTTTTTCATTGTCTTAATCAATTTAATAATTTGTATCACTGACCAGGAAAAAAAAAAAAAAAAGATTTGTGTATTTTGGCATTTTCAAAGGTGGAAAAGTTTAGAGAGAGAGAATTAATGAACAGCATGGGTCGCTGCAGCAGAAGAATCTGTTTATCTTGGTTGTCTGAGCATAAGGAGATCATGGGATTTATTGAGGTCAGTAAGAAAAGTAGTACAACACAGACAAATGCTACGTGGAAAGGTGATACATTTGTTTGCTCTCATCACACCCAGACAACAAGGAGCAATGAGCTGTTTTTTAACTTCCAAATATTTGCAAGAAATGAAAAGAGACAGAGGAAGAAACAAGGCTGGTCTACAGCCAAACCAGGAGGTATAATTACAGTCTGCATCCTTTTGTACAACCATAACCTGCTAGCAACCTCTCCCAGTCACATCTTCTATGATAGGATTCTTCAAGTGTTATCAGTCCCAGACTTTTGTCATAGCCTCACCGCTTTGGCACCCAGCGGTCCTAGATCTGTTGTGCTTCTTTCTCCCCTTAATGTGTCCCTTAAGTGACATTCTGTAATTTCCTGTGATATCAAGGAACAGAATCCAGTTTCTCAGGAACTACCTGTATATTGCACACTCCTAACACTGTACTCAAGAACAAAATTAAACATACTGGAGATAAAGATAAGGAGAGCTTGAGTTCTGTCAGACTCTACGGCCAAAATACAAAAGGTTACACAGTGCCTATACTCGTTATGTAGGGCTAGTCTTGAAGCACATGACTCTGGGTTAGTCAAGCAGATTTCTTTCAGTGTCTAGGGAGAGTTAGTTCCCCTACAGCAGGATCTAGAAGAAACAGAATACTAAGTTATCAGCATGTGAAACAGAGAAATCCCTGAGAAACAGTACTGTGCAAATAATTCACTGTAGGCATCATCTTCCTTTACTTTACTTGTTAACCTCTATTTGAACATTTTAAATGTCTATGGCTGCAGGCAACAGAAATGTGTCTCACAGACTGCATGCAAACACTGTGTTAGAGGAAGAGCAACTTCTTTTTTTTTTTTTTTGTAGTTAAGTAAAATAATATTAGAGGTAAATTGAGACTTACTTCATAACTTCATGGGCTATTCCTCAAAGCACACAGATATTTGATAATGTGAAAAGCAAGTTAGTAGTTTTCAGAGGAAACAGTGCTGCTGCCGTTTTCAATTAGTGAGATAAAATATAAAATTCAGAAATGTAAAATTGAGGGTCAGATTTACTTGCTAATGTGGACCAGATTCTCAACCGATGTAAGAAAACATAGTTTACTATAGTTACAGTGGAATTACTTTCTTTCATATCAGCTGAGGAATGGCAATTTTTTTATTTTACCTTTCTGTATGAGATGAAACTACTCCAAGATACTCCTCTCTTTTTCTCATTTAACCATAAGTCAACATACAGTGTAGAAACATTTGGTGATAGATTTTCCTTACCATTGGAATTTAGATTAGATACAAATGTAATTTAGATGGTACTTCATTTCATAACTCAGGGGATCTGTTGGATACTTACTAGGGGTGAGAGCATTTAGCTTAGATATTGACACCAGCAATGCTATCATCTGGCAAGCACTGTAACATAGACAGTACTTAGGAAGATTATGTTTGGTAAACAGAAAAGAAGTGTAAGTGCAAAATATCTTGGTTGTAGTATAAGCAGATATTTTAAATGATCACAGATGGTGATGTACAAGCTGATTATTGACAACAGTATCAACTTTAGAAAGGGTTTTGACAGGCCTCATCATACAATGATTAATTACTGTGAGGCATTCCAATTTCCTCTCTTGTTCGGCTCATGGCTCAGGGTAAAATCTGTTGCTCTTATTACACTCTACAGCACAGGAAATATCTTCTCGCTGTTGTGTCCAAGGACCAACCAAAGTGCAAAACTAGACAAATAAGACCCATGGTCAATACTGGAAAAGGTTTTCCACAAAGGGAATAAGGAAGGATGTTAATGCAGCTTTGGTGTCCATGTAATAATTTGCTTTAAATGACCAGTGGGTAGGACAGATGACTAGATTTACTGAATAAAGCAGGAAAGTATTTATTAGTCAGGTCGGTTCTCAGATTATGTATAAAAGATATGGGTAAAAGAGGAATAACTATGAGAGGAAGCAAAAGGTATTGCTACTCTTGCTTAAATTATGTTTAATTTCCATTAAAAATAACAAGAAAAACAGTAATAAATATAAGAAGGATCTATCTATTTTCCTAAGATTATCTTAAAGAAGAGGCATTGGCTATTTGCAGAATTGCTCTTATGTTCCTGGTTTTGAATACACAATTGTTTTGGATGTAAAGTAGTCATTGAGATATTCTAGAAATGGACAGGCTTCAGTCCTGCCCCATGAGTGTAAGGAAAATATTCAGCAAGTAGCTGTTGTAAAGGGATGTGGCATTTTTTAATAATGCAAAGGAGATGCTACATTGCCAGATACCGAGTGTGCTTAATGTTTAAAAGTTTTCCCTTGCGTGACCTGAAACAATAGGAAGCATATATGAGGGGTGAGCTGCTTCACAGTGCAGGATTCTGTTTAAGATTTTCAGGCTATCTCCAGATGAGGTGGTAGATCTACACATCTGTACAATGATGAACAGAAATTGTTCTCTGGGTTGTTGATGCAATGCAGACACATTGTTGCTGCACTGTATTATGCTTTGGCTAGAGTAGTTATGCTGACATGGCTATGCTGCTTCCAGTCTTAGCCTTATCCTGAGCTAGCTTAGATCTTTCTGCCTTATAATGCAGTTATTCACAGTCTTTACTAGAATCTAGAAATGTTGATTCTTCAATTGTCCTGCTTGTTATATCTAAAAGCAGGGTGAGCAATCTCACAGATAGGCCCAGCTGAAATTGACAAGCTGCATTCTGTGTCTTCTTTTTTTTTTTTTTTTGCTGGAATTAGTCATAAGCATCAGAGGTTGTCTACAGCTACATATGGGATAGTATGTTGCTCAGAACTGTATTTTCAGTTTGTAAACAGAAACTGCTCTCTGGTTTCTGGTGGCTATGTCTTGCTTCAAGGGTGAAGATCAGGCTGGTTGACTGTTGAGGGTCAAACTTGGTTTAGACTGACAGGGATCTCGGGGTTGCTCTGTGTAAGTGTGTGTGTGCCAGGGGAAAAGGTGTTTTCAGCTTCCTCTGCAACATAGGATGTGGTTCAGCTTTTGGGAATCATCAGGGCAGCTCTCACTTCGTCAGTTTTCTAACATCAAAGAATCCTTTGGCATTACTAATGCCTTGATCTCTTCTTCTCTGTCTGTAGCACAGTTTATTTTGAAACTCTGTGATCTAATTAAAACCTTAGGGCTCGTATGAAACCAAGTGATAGATAAGGTTTGTGACATAAGAAATGGAGGTCACATAATAATCTGGTGATTTGGTGATCTTTTCTGCCATTACGTTCTACAAGACTTTGTCTTCTCTGTGTTGAACAAAGTAAAGTAAGAATGCTGTAGATATCTAATAGCTTTGAAACTGTAAGAAAGCCTGCCTTGAATTTACTAAAAACAAAAACAGAAGTAAAATAATAATGATAATAATTCTAATATTAATATTAATAGCAAAGAAGAAAACAACCTCTAACAAAACACAAACCTTTAGAACTCTGAGTTTTTATCTTTAAGTAGATGTATATGGTTTACTCAGTATAATTCTTTAGCTTGTTTTCTGCTTGAATCTGTATACTTCCTTCTTTTTTATTCTTGTGTTTCAGTTTGGCAAGGTAAACCTCCTGACTACTTTGGCAGATTTCTTCAGTGTGGATGTTGCATTGACATATTTTATTTCTATCCCATAAAGTACATGGCCAGGAGCCACTAAGAACAACAACAAAAAAACAACCTTAAAAATAGAAAATTTCCCACTGTTGAAGAGAAACGAAAAGAACAAGGAAAAATTAATTTTAAAAGAAATAATGTAAAAAGGGAACAGCATTTGAAAGGAAAGTACAAAAAAAAAAGATCAAATTAGTTCCCACAAAAAATGTACATGTGATTGAGATACAGGATCACATTTTATTTTGCTGTTGGAGAATGTCCTGAAATTACCTATGGGCTAGAAAATATCGTATCAATAATGGAAATGGGACTAAATCTGATGACACCTGTAAAAAAATTATTGCATTTAACCATATGTTGAGTATTTTCACATGAGCTTACCTGCTATATCATCAACACAGTAACAAACATGTAGTTGTACAGAGAGAGTGTTGTCAGATTTTCCTGTCTTGTATTTTTATTCACATACCTTGCATATGTTCAGAAACATAGCAACATTTATTTTGAGTTTGCAATATATTCTCTATTTGCTGTTGAGAAAATCATGAATAGTATTTTCATTTCACTCCTGTAACAGCCATTGAAAGGGAAAACTTATCTCTGTCACTCTGCATTACGTAATTTATTGAATGTTTTCAAATAGGAATTCAATTCCTAAAATGGTCATTAATGTAGCTGAGGTGCCAATGTCCAAAACCTCATTTCAGAAAGCCAAGTATCATGTAATGCATAGCCCATTAAGTGCCTGAACTCTTTATCTATACTATTGCTCTAGAATGGAATTCCTGGGATTACAGACATCTTGCCCATTTTGTATGATTTAGGAATATCATACTTGTAGTAGAATCCTTCTACTAGTTAAAGCCTGCCTAAAATGCAATACTGGCTGACACATTTCCTTTGAAAAAGGCCTAAGTAAAATTTTTCTCTGTCTTCCACATTATTGTCCACAATAGAATAGTTCATAGTGAGCATTTAAGTAAGAACTTCAGTGTATCAAAGAAAACACAATTCTGTGATTCCCTGAAGAATGTTCTATCCATCAGTATATAAACTATTGGAGAAGAAAGTTTAATTCAGTAATAACTTGAATTCAACATTATTCCAGTTCAACCTTATCCATGGTATTTAAAAAATTCAGTATTCCTGGAGAGGCTCAAAAGGGAATGTAGAGTGACTTACTACATTCCTTTGAAAAGGACTATTTAAATACTATTTTTTTCTCCCTCAGATCAAAGACAGACCATGGTACAGGTAGTATGCTAAATGTAATGTAAACCTGGTCTCTGTTTGCAATGAGTTTCAGGGCAGACTAAGGAGAAATCAGAGCCAGTGTACTCCCATGCCCAACTGGTGGATCAGAAATAAATGCATCCTGACATAGCTGACCCTGTAGCCCACCTAGTCATGAAGACCGGATGTCACTAAAGTCAGGCTAACAATATATCACCTCACTTGATGTTAAGTGAGATTAGTAGACTCAGACTGCATGCAAACGATAGTTGCAGGCAGCCTGAGACCCATGTGAACCATGTACAGTACTGTGGTCTTGCTGATACTGAAAACTGATGCATGGATTTGTCTAGTGGCTTCTGGAATACATTCAGTAGGACTGTTCACAATCTATGACGTAATATAGCATTATTTCTTAGTGTAAATAAAACAATTTACTATGAGAATATTTTTGCTTTTTCAATCAGTTTGCAAATTGCTGTTTAATTTTCCATCCAGTATTATCTCCTGAACAAAACTCCATCTGAAAATATTTTCCAGGTTCCTTGCTTTTAATGAAGATTTAAGACATGTTTGACTTGTTATTGTTGTTCCATCTTTGCTGTGATGTCTCATTTAATGTTCCTTTTTTTTCCCAGCTTTCTAATTTACTCCACATGATTTCTATCAAAAAACTAAGAACATCTTATTGTCTATTTGTTGAAGTCATTTGTAGATGCCAGGCCAACATGAATTTTTTGTGAATTATTTCTATTCTACTTTCACGAAAATAGTTTCTGAAGAATAATTTCAACTCATTTAAAAAAAAAATTCTGAGTTTCCACCAGAATATCATTTTTTTTAGTTTGATATCTCAGATGTACCTTCTATTTATTTTTAGTCCTAAGTTTTCATGCATTTATGGAGCACCTGAGGCATATAATGAAGATATCTAAGGTTTACATTGTCAGTAACATTTATAATGGACCCTACCACTATGCTTATTTATTTCCCAGTTTTTATGCCTATCCTTATCCCTTTTTGGTTAGTCTAGATTTTTAGAAGTTATGCCTAGATAAATATTTAAGATATTCATTTCTTTTCAGACAGGCTTTTAAGTGAGCAAAAATACTGATTCCAATTCCACAAAATTTTGTTCGTTTCTGCATCCAAATCGATCTATTAGGCACAGATAGGAATCAAGCCTGAAATATTTACAGGTGTTTAAATAGCCTATTGGTATTGCTATGATTGCATTGTTGCTGCTTTTGCAATCTAGCTAAAATAGATATAATAGATCACTTTAGTTCACTGATCTAAAATTTAGTCATAAATATGGCAATAGCATATCTGGCAGTTTTCATCCGCAAAGTCTCAAAAGTTTCTTGATCATCTAGAGTTACACCAAATTTTCTCTTTTTACCAGAATTATTTATTATATCTTAATCCTCTGTACTACAGGCATCAGGTAGCATTGCTACTTTATCTGGACTTATTCTCATGACTGACCAAAAGTGATATACTAGTGGAAAATATATCATACTTGTATTTAGAAGATTACACATATATATAGTAGCCATATGCCATTTTACTGCATAGCTAGATAACCAGTATGTTAACTCCTGTATCTGTTTGTCTAAAAGAAACAGTTAATCTCTTACCAAGGAGCTGTACTGGTAAGCTGTCTTGAAGTCAAGGTGTAAGGAATCTTTGTGTAGACATAACTTCAAAAGGCATCTCTGCTCAAGGGGAGATCGTGTCATGCAGCCAGCTTCTGTGCAGGAGAACTAAAGGAGGGCTCTTGGGCTGTTCACTATTTATAGGGGTAAGATGATTGACTCGTAGGTTGACTTTTAGCTGTTGAAGCAGGGGTCTGCTATCAGTTCTTTCATCCCCCAGTTTGAGGCACATTTATGGTTGTTAATGCATTTTAGCAAGAGTGTTATCAGTATTGTTGTTCATTGCCTTCCTGTGCAGGGCCTTGTGAGAAAGGTTAGGCTGAAGAAGGGAGCTGGGGGAAAAAGTCAGGGGAAGGAAGGGGTAAGCAGGGGCAGCACATCATCACAGTGTGAGAAGGCAGGGATGCTTTGAAACAGGAGAATTTGGGGAGGTAGACTTCCAGAAGGAATACAACTTTGGTTGGGAAAAGGGAAAACTTGGGGTTGGACATCCTTGAACTTCTTAAACTCCCTATGCAGGAGTGGTGACTCACACTCAAGTGCTTATAAGTAGGAATAAGAATGCCTTCTGCACCCTTGAGTTTGAGGACATTACCATAAAATTCTGCCCTGGTTCCAGCTAGAATGGAGTTGAATTTTCCTTCATATTGTCTGGTATGATGCTATGTTTTGGTTTTAGGAGAACACTGTTGACAATGTGCCAATGTTTTAGTTGTTGCTGTACAAAGTCAAGGACATTTCAGCTTCTCAGCTTCTCGTACTGTCCTGTCAGCAAGGGACTGGGGGAAAAAAGTTGTTGGGAGGGGACAGAAGCAGGACAGCTGACCTAAACTGGCCAGAGGGATATTCCATAATATATGATATCATGTGAGGAAACTATAAAACTGAGGGGAGTTGGCCAGGGTGAGCAGCAACTTTTCAGGAACTGGCTGGGCATCAACCATCGGGGTGGTCAGCAATTGCTTGTGCATCACTTGTTTTATATATATATATATATAAATAATATTTATTTATAGTATATATTTTATGTATATAATTAACATAACTATTATCCTTTTTTTCCTCTTCCTCTTTCTGTCCTAGTAAATATTTTTTTATCTCAACCCACGAGTTCTAGTTTGTTTTTTTTCTGATTCTCTCCTCCATCACACTGGGAAGTGGGGAGAGTGAGCGAATGACTGTGAGCTGCTTAGCTACCTGCCAGGTTAAACCACAACAACTTCTGAGTCATGAAGGGAAAATAAGCTGCCTGCATTTCTGTGGGGAGTGTATGAAGTACTTCTGTATCTGTTTCGTATCAGAAAGTGAGGACAATGCAAAGCATTAGCTATATTACTCAAAAGAGGTGAATTAGAATAGTAATGTGCAACACATACAATTACCTTTTTGTGTTGGGAAAATGTACGCAATGTAATCAATGACAGTGTCCAATTATTATTATAAGAAGAATCGTAATTTTAAAGTCAGTATGATACACTGTGATGAACCAAGGATGTTCCTACTTGAACACGTTAACACAAAATCTGGTTCTAGTGTGCGTGTTCACTGCAACATGCATTTAATACATGTGCAGGACTACATGAGTTTCGGCATAAAAAGAGTACTGGAGATGTTCAGGTCTGACAGGCATTTTACACCTTCTTTGAGCAGGAAGAAGTGCAGGTATGAGAGTAACAAAGGCATTGAAATGATAGTAGGAAATCTTGACAAAATGATTGATGTTGTCTTTATCAGAAAGCTTTGAACAAAGTACTCCAAAAACCTAGGCACATACCTTGACCATCAAAATGATTTTTCATTGGTGATCATGGCAGACAGGACATTTGACAAGATAAATTAATGATATTTTGGCTTTTTTTCCCCTTTTTCTTTCTTTCAAAAAGATCAGAAAATGATTTTTGCAGAGAGCTCCCATTGTACTGAATAAGTAATAACAAGTACAAATGATACACTCCCATGTGCATATGATGTCTTTGACATTTTTTGTAAATTAGATCCCTATTTACACTAATTTAGGCTCATACATGCGAATTATTACAGCTTTGTCCCCTCTCTCCACCCAGGGTTATGCCAAGTTAAAGCCATTATAAAACAGACATGAATCTAACCCAAGACAGAGACCCTTCCAACCTCAGACTGCAATTTGGAGGTATTATATGCAAGACAATACCTGACTGTAATTCTCCATTCATATCATTTGTTGAGAAATGTTTCTCAAGCTGAATGGTAAACACTTCCTTACTGACCTTTGACAAGTAAGGTGTTGGGAGACGAGGGGAAAAATAATGAGGCTTTTATTAGAGATTCTAGAGCTTTTAAAGGTTAAGTGGACTGCTGCTTATTTAGGTAAACTAGGAGAGTACAGTGATCAGCAATACTAGTGACTATAGAGCTTACAGCGCTCTTTAAGGAAGCAGTTTTTTTGGCAAAATGACACATGCAAAAAGTTAATACTCAGTAGCTTAAGGATGACATCCTCAATCCGTGCAATAGTTAATAAAAAGCCAGGTGTCTTTGAGTCATGGTTTTAAGATTTTTGGTTATTGGTATTCCACATCATAACATCATATAGTGTATGTACCTGGTTCTCAGAAGAGAACGACTACTACATTCCCCAGGGGACTTTGCGACCCTGTTACCATTTTCCGGCCAGAGGGAAAGATAAAAACTCGCAGATCACAAGACCTTGTTCTCTTTCCGCTCATCTCTCATCCTGGCAGCATCTCGATCCCCAGCTGCGTTAGTATTAGAGTAAGGCCTACCTTGGTTTTTTGGACATTCTCTCTCATTGTATTGGATTTATTAGCTTAAATTGTAATTATATTGTATTATAGTGTGCTGTTTTGCATTCCAATATCTTATTTAGTAAATTAGCTTGTTTCTCCTCAGATTGTTGCCACTGTTTTGCTCTCAGGCCCATCTCCCTACCCTTTTTTCCCTTTTCCCTTTCCCGGGGCGTGGGTCCATGGGTCCCCCGTCCCATTCATCATGGAACCAGGCCGAATGCCCGTAAACCATTGACACTTTGGTAAAAGAGTAATAAGGAAGTAAGGATGGGGTGGAGGGAAGGGTGACTAATGGAACATAATTGCATATGGATATTGGATATGGATTTTGTTCACTCTACACAGCAACTAGGTATGTTTCCATACCTGCAATTTTGAAAAATTGTCCTAGGGGACAAATGTCTGCTCCTCAGGATTTAAAAGAAAATACAGCTGTACAAAAACAAATTTGCACAACTGGTGAAACCAGTGAAAATCCTATTTCCGTAGAGAAGTAAAATCCTCCGTCACCTAGTTTCTTATCTAAACCCACTTTGCTGTAAGAGAAAGATACATAATTATGTGGCTGCTTGTCCAAATCGTTGTCATAAATTACATGTCTTTACTTCTAGCCTTTATAAGAGAATGCTACTTGTCAGTTATTATAAAGAATTGTAGCATCACTATATTATTAATATTCAAATTAATATTATTAATACTTATCTTTATTATTCTGTCTTAAAGGTCCCAAGTTTTAAGTTACATGTAACTTGGCATAACTTCAGTCCTTTGGGTGGATTTTTTTTCATGTTTTGTGTCAGCCTTAGGCTAAGATTTTTTATTTTTGCATTTTAATTTTAACCAAAGCGATTCAGCAATACATTATTTTTGTCATGTTTCTTTGAACAGCAGCCCCCTCCTTTCAAACTGGGAATTGAAATATTGGTCAGGGATGTGGTTTTTGCTGGTCCCTCCAAAATCTGTTGAAATTTGGCCAAATAATAAGCATTTGGAATATATGCTCAGCCAACTTCCTTTATATATAAAAGCTAAAATTTCAAAAGATTCTTCCTCCCCGGACATGTTCCGTCATTTCACAATGTCTTCTGATGGCTGAAATGCACATTGCCTTCTTCACAGATATTAAATCAGCATCCTGGATCTTATCACTGATCAGAAGTTCTTTCCTTTTACTTTTGCAGGGCTAGGAAAATGTGGAAATTAAAGTCAAGTTTTATTTTCTATGTTCTGAGTGGTATCCAGTTAACACTCAAGCAACATGGAGAAAGAAGGGGTTCAAAACACAAATCTGAGGAAAGAGTAAAAGCAGAATTAGGCCAACAAGTCCAGTAAAATGGGAATATGGAGTGCAAATTGGAAACTGTTTCAAGGAATTACAAGGAAATAGACGTAATGAGGTGAAGTATGGAAATGTGTTGAAGACCCACTGAAAGGAAGGGATTGGAAGGAAGAGAAGCAGATTATGATTGAGTGGAAGGCATTTGTAGAACAGTGAAACTAAAACTACTGTTAGGCCATGCTGGGAAATATTGGGATAAGAATATTACTGAATTGGGATGTGAAGACAATAATGATGAAGCAAGGAGTGAGCTAGGCAGGTCAGAAGGGAGAGGGTAACAGACTGGAGTAAAAGGAGACACTGCACTCAGAAGAGAAAATGCAACTCTATTTCTGCTAACATATTTTACCTCTAGGGTCAAATGTCCCTCTGTTGAATCTAACGTAATTTTATTGTGAACAAACCTTCTGGTTGTCCATATCCTGCCCTTGATATTTTGGGGAGCATGCTTTTAAAAATAAAAGCCTGTAGGACTGCATATAACTAAAAAATCAATTGTTAAAGGATTCCAATCAAATATGTTATGATAAACATTCCTGTCTTAGCAAAAAAATATTTGAAACCTTCAATATGATAGTTGCCTGACTAACAGTGTTCACAATTTCCAGTATAGTCTGTAGTAAATTGATGGATGTCGCTCTTATTTTCTACCGGTGGGAAGGTTGGAGATAGATAGGTGGAAGGATGGGTCAGTGGGACAGATTAGCCTGACCAAAGTATGAATTAGAACTTTCCAGTTTTTTAAATTACAATTTCAATGCAATTTTTTTTGTTTGTTATAGTTAATTCCAGGTGGAAATGTTGGCTTTGCAAGAAGTTGATAAGGAGAATGCCTGCATTTTTGCTAGGTTTTAGGAAACATCAGGAGGAAGATTCTATGATTCCACGAATACAAGTCTAAGCCACAACGTTCTTTACTTTTCCATCTATAGCAAGTTCTTTTTGAGGAGTTCAGTCAGTCAGGTTTTTTTCATCACATATTTAGTTTTCTGATCTATGGTACAAATTCATTTATCATGTGTGGTACATTATTGTTTGAATAATGTTGTGATTAACTGACTTAAGCTTTCTAGCTTATTTTCACAGGTTATCACCACACTAGAATGGTAGGGTAAGTTTTAAGTCCTGCGAAGACTATTTTTCTGCAACCATTTTTGAACTCTCTTTCAGCTAAGTATTAATTACCTTATTAGATGTTACAATTTTATATTCAATTTTTATCAGATTTTCATTAAAACTACATAGTCTATATATAACATAATTTACCTTTATAAATCACTTTTTTGTTGTTCTGTCAGCAAATCATATTGAATTAATTTGTACATGAGCTATTTTTCAGTGCATGAAATCATGCAGTGATACTATCATCCTATAATTCACAGATGCTCAGGATAACTGGCTTTTATTTCTTAATTCTTTTTCACCTTTTGAAAGGTTGGCATACTAGATCTTTCTCACTCTTCTGAAATTTCCCCGGTACTTACTTGAGGTCAGCATTAATGACTCAGAAATCTCTTTTCTTTGCTCTAACTGAAAATCCTTGCTCCTAAATGGTAAAGGACAGCTTAGAGTCTGTGGGACTATATCTGAAATGAGTTATCACTTTTCCACACACAACTTGCTATTTACTGAAGTAGCTTTGTTTCATAAGGAAATATTGGTACTCTACGTTCACTCTCTCTTCCTTCTCATTATTTCAAAATGCACTGAGCAATATGAGACCCAAAAACATGACTGTAGAACTCCACAGGGATCATCTTTCTAAATTGAGGACTGACTCCCAACCTCTGTTTCCAATCTTTTAGCCAATTATTTATACATGCAAGACTGCTTTTTAATCTTCTGGCTTCTCAGTTTCTTTGAGGTCTTGATAAGGGATCTTGTCAAATGCATTTTGGAAATCAAAATAATCTGTATAATCAGGGTAAATTTTATTCATTCTCTTGTTTTCACTTAAATAACTTGTATTGATTTGTGAGGCATTATTTCTCTTTATAAAAGTAGTTGTAACTCTTTTCTCTTACATGTTACTTATTAATATGCTCATTCATTTTATTATTTATAATAGTTTCTGCAGATTTGTACAAGAAATGTTGAAGTTCTTGGTCTGTATTTCTTTCAACATCCTCAAGCAGCCTTTTTTAAAAAAAGACTTATAGTCATTATTTAGTCAATGAGATATTTCAGAAGGATGTTATGCATCACAATTAAGATAGTTCATTTATCCATTCATTTGGCGGCCCTGCCTGCGGCAGGGGGGTTGGAGCTTGATAATCCTTGAGATCCCTTCCAACCCAAGCCATTCTATTAGTCTATGATTCTGTGATTCTGTGATTGATCCATTCGCTTAGAATTCTTGGGTAGTTATCATCTCATGATGGTGACTTGGCATTATTCATTTAATCTTTTTATCTGGTATACTCTTTTAGAAACATTTCATTTTAAGATGCTCTCTCTGATGCCCCCTCATTGAGAAGAATTTTGGCTTAGGTATTTCTCAATTTTTTTCACATGAAACATTAACAACAAGGATATATGTATAATATATATTACTGTTGCACATTTTTACTTAATTGTCTTTTCATATTGTGTCTATCAACCTTTCCTACCAAATCCTTAGCACAATTATCAACTCTGAGATATCTGAAAAAATCTTTTGGTTTGTATGTTTGTACTACAACACAGGTTTTGCATTTAGCCTGTCAAACTTTATGATCTATTCCCTTTTCCTGGTGTACTCTCTACTCTATCATGTACATTATGAGATAGGGATACTGGAAGAATCCTTACCCTTACCTATCTTTCTGCCTTAGTTTTCTTTGAGTGTCTTTCTTTGAGCACTTCTTTCTCATATAGGAGAACACAACCAAATGAACTTTCCTTTCTTACAAAGCTCTACAGCTCACTTGGAAATCTCCCTGTTCTGGCAGTAGTTCCTGCAGAATATTTCATGTTCTCTAAGACCAAAGCATAAATTGCCAGAAACAAGCAAACTTATCATGACTGACAGTGGCAATAAAGTGTTTCAACACAGCTCTGAATAAAGAGAATGTTCAGAAGGTTCAGATTCTTCTGCCTCTTTCAGAACAACATACCTTTGGTGACAAACAGCATATTCCTGCCAAATAATATGTAGGGCGGTTGTGTGCTGAGCTTCATTTGATACTCAGAAATGCCTTTAAAGGGACTGATACTGAAGTAGTATTTTTCCCCATACTGAAAGAAATAAAAAGGGAAAGAAGATTTAGTAAAATCTTAGTAATTTCTCTGTGTCTGTGTGTATGTATATTTCTGTCTCACTCAATCACACACTTCCTTTTTTGCTGTTGCTTTTGTTTTTAATTTCGAATAAAGTATTAATCAATTTTGGAGAGCTGTTTTTATGATAAGGGTGGTAAAGTACATCTATGAGGGGTTTTTAAATAAAGATAAACTATTGTACTACTGTCACAAAGTGACGATGTTGAATGACACATTTAACAGCTCTCATCAAAGTTAACAATGGTAGTTGCTCAAGGCTGGAACTTGAAAATAACTGAAAAGGATGAGGATTGACAGAATTTGGCTTTCCAAATTTTCCTGAAGCTTTGCAGAGCTTCTGTGGTTTAAAAGAAAAACACAGTCAAGTAATGGCTCTACAGTCTTATATATATTAAGAGGTTTAGTATGACAGACATATGATGGCTACTCTGAAAGTAATGCCTCCTATTTTGTTGTATTTGCCCAGGGCAGCAGAGGTGGATGTTGGTTGGATGGGAGTAGAGGTTGAATCTTCCTGCCAATATTTCCTTACATTTTGTTGCCATGCGGCAGATGGCAGCAGAGGGAGAGTTTGACAAAATGGCATCTGACATGGAAGTGAGTATGAAACAAAGGTGTGTGATTGAATTCTTCCATGAGGAAAAAATTACACCCGCATGACATCCATCAATGCTTGCTGAATGTTTATAGAGACCAAACAGTAGATGTGAGCAGTGAGGCAGTGGGTGGTGCATTTCAACAGTGGTATCAGTGACAGTGGGTCGCCTCCGCTGTTGCAGATTTTTATGAGCGTGGCATGTAAGATCTTGTTCATTGCTAGTGAAAATGCATAGGTAACGGTGGTGACTATTTTGAAAAGTATTGTTTTGTGGGTGAGAATTTGCTCTATTAAATAGTGCTATTATGCTCTTTGTATCTGCTCTGGTTTCCACAGAAATAAATAGGAGGCATTACTTTTGGAGCAACCTATGTATATATATTCAGTCTTGCTGATAATGTATTTTGTTAAAAAGACTTATTTTGCTGGGGCTCTATAAGTACCAGTTCTTTTCCACTCATCTGTTGTGTGTTCAAGTAATCAATGCCATATTTTTAGTTTCCTCAGAAATACTTAAGAATATTTCTAAATATTTTTAAAACACACTATATCAAGAAGTATTCCTTATGCATTTTTGAAATCATTTTAGATAGGCAACCAAACAATATTTTGCAGTATGTTAGATTTTCCAATATTGAAATGTATTTGTAGGTGGCATAAAATGTTTTTTGTTTGTTGTTAACCATCATATCTGTTTTTTAGATGCTTTCTTTAATTTCTACTGCTGCCATTCTGTTTGTTTCCTCCTACTCCTGCTGCTGCTGTTGCTATTCTTCTCCCCTTCCTTTTTCTACACTTGCAGTGCTCTAAATCTGTCAACCAGATGTAACTTTCAGGAGTCCTGATTACAAGCAGATTTGCAAGCTCTTCTATGTTACTTTCTATTTTAAAAAGTTGACTTGGGATTTGGAAAAATCTCCCCATTTAGTTCTTTAAATAGAGAGAGAATACTGTAACTCAATATTGGCTGCTGGTAAGAACTACTGAAACTGGCTTGTGGCTGGAAACATATTTGTGACATTGTTTGGTTTTATATATGATGATTTATTTTAATGGTATTAGAAAGTGTGCGTAGAAGAGAGTTTGTTTTCATTTTAAGCATTTCCAAAGGTGCGAGACCTTATGTTTCCAAGGAAGTAGACAAGGGAGGACTGTTCCAATGTCTGAAAAAATAAAAAATCTTGGTCAGTTTCAGTGCCCTCTATGGTAGCAATATTTCAGCTATAGGATTGCTCCAAGCTGAGTCTCTTGACTCAACAGCCATCTCATATTACATCTGCAGTGGTGATCTAAGCCTGTTCACCTGAACAGTCCTCTAATACAGTCTGGTATGCAAATGCAACCAGTTACAAGAAGCATGCAAACACTTCTTCTACCACTCCTTGTATTCATGCAAACTGGCCCGTGATTGGGCAGCACTGCGGGCCTGGGCAAATTTCTACTTCATGGCAAGACATCCTCAACTGGATATCAGTGTCCAAAGAGAGAAAAATGTGACCTAGTCATGAGAATAGAGATGCTAAGACAAATTGAGACATGCCTCTGAATCGCAATCACCATAGTGTGACAGTATTTCTTTAGAGACCATCATTTGCAAGTGTAGAGTCTTGCATCTGAGCAAGAGCAACTCCAGATACCAGCATAGGTTGGGGACTGACTTGCTGGAGAGCAGCATAGGGGAAAGGGACCTGGATGTCCTGGTGGACAGCACGAAGACCGCACACCAGCACTGTGCCCTGCGACTAACAAGGCCAATAGCATCCTGGGATGTATTAGAAGGGATGTGGTTAGTAAGTCAAGAGATGTTCTCCTCCTCATCTGCTCTGCCCTGGTGAGACTGTATCTGGAATATTGTGTCCAGTTCTGGGCCCCTCAGTTCAAGGAGGGCAGCGAACTGCTTGAGAGAGTCCAGTGCAGAGCCACAAAGACAAATAAGGGAGTGGAGCATCTCCCTTATGAGGAAAGGCTGAGGGAACTGGGTCTCTTCAGCTTGGAGGAGACTGAGGGGTGACCTCATTAATGTTTATAAATATGTAAAGATTGAGTGTCAGGAGGATGGAGCCAGGCTCTTCTCAGTGACATCCAATGGTAGGACAAGGGGCAACGGGTGCAGGCTGGAACACAGGAGTTTTCACATAAATGTGAGAAAAAGGTTCTTCACAGTGAGGGTAACAGAACACTGGAACAGGCTGTCCAGAGAGGTTGTGGGGTCTCCTTCTCTGGAACCATTCAAAACCTGTCAAGATGCCTTCCTAGGTGACTAAATCTAGGTGTTCCTGCTGCAGCAGGGGGTTTGGACTAAATGATCTTTCAAGGTCCCTTCCAATCCCTGACATTCTGTGACTCTGTGATCATGTAATTATAGTATTTAAACTGTAGCTTGTCAGTGAAGAGATGGTGGTCAACAGGAGCATATGGTTTAGGAGGCTTTGGAGACTTGCTGCGTTCGTAGGGTATATTCACTACAGTAGTACTGCAGAGACATTCTAAGTACATGTTGCATTCTCCATTTTCTGTAACTTCACAAAATGCAAGCAGATACCTCACATTGGATCTGATGTTAAGACCTCTAAAGTCGGTTAGTAGTTAGCCTGGTTTGTTACAGCCTTGGAATCCAGACTAGATTTTGTTAATAAAGTGAATAATTTCAATGTAGGTGATACTCAGTCTACTTTACATTCCAGTGTAATTAAGTTTATTAAATAACATTTTATTTAAAAGGGAAAATTTATTTGCTTCCAAAGTAAGTTCGAAAACATCTGTACATTAAAAAAAAAAAAATCAATAAAAAAAAAGAGACATTTATGCATATGGGATAAAGACAAGCAAAATCAAGTCTAAAAACATTAAAACTGAGGATAACCTATGTCTATGAAGTGTTCGGAAAAATGTGTACTTCTACCCAAAGTGACAATCATTGCCTTGCAGTTTTAGCAAAGGTGACTGACCATGGCCTTACCTCTGCAGGAGAAATGAGTAATTTAAATGGTAAAACAGATACAAAATTCTCTTGAGATCAAAGACTGTGGCTATAAGGAGCTGCATTTGACCACTGATGGGTTACGTTTGGAAGGATGTATCTTACAATATTCTGCATATCAAGCCAAATCTATCTACAATTCAAGTTACCATATTTTATGTTTTACAAATCTTAATCATTGCACAGGCTTGGTAGCCTTTCCTGTACCTTGAGCGCAACACAATTGTCTACTGCTTTTCAGGAGAGCTTGCTGCCTGAGGAAATGTATGTTTGTCTCTAAAACGACAGTGTTCCTATTCCTTTTTATTTGTAAGTTATTCCTACTTGTATTTATTCACAGAATGAACCAATCCTTTGAGCGTTTGATAAATAGACATGTTGTGTTTTTGTGGTGTTGACATGAAATGGAAACCTGCAATAAAATCATTATAAACAGTCATATTTGTGGAACTGAAGTCATAGTCAGCTTCACTGGAGCACCACTCCTATGAAGAAAGGCTGAGAGAGTTGGAGTTTTTCAGCCTGGAGAAGGAAACTTCCAAGGAAACTTCTTTGCAGCCTTTCAGTACTTAAAGGGTACTATGAAAAGGGTGGAGAGAGAATTTTCACATGGGCAGATAGTGATAAGATAGGGTGGAATGGTTTTAACCAAAAAAGGATGAGATTTAGATTGGGTGTTAGGAGGATTCTTGTCTAAGATAGTAGTGAGGCACTAGAACAAGTTGCTCAGAGATGTGGATTCCCCATCACTGGAATGTCTGAGGCCAGTTTGGATAGGTCTTTGGGCAACCTGGTCTAGTGGAAGGCGTCACTGTCCATGATAGAGGGATTGGAACTAGATAGTCTTTAAGGTCCCTTCCAAATCAAATCATTTTATGATTCTGTGAGTCAATTTAGAACAAAACCTTGTATTGATGATATGTAATCAATATCTGCTTTTAAATCAAAACCCAATTTACACTGTCAATCTAGAGCAGAAGTACTTCATTGATAAGAGGCCTATGTAATTGTGCTGCATATGAAGATGCTTATAGAACACTTATTAGCAGCAAATATTAATTATGATTATTGTAGATGTTAGGGGAAAAAGTATATTTTCTCTCCATTTAGTCTAATTTTAGTGCATTCTTCACACTGTATGATTGTATCTTGCAGTTTTTACATAGATTACATAGATTTATACTCTGTGTCAGAAACATCAGCACCAGAGCTTTGAAGTTTGTGTATCTGAACACACAAAAAAATGCATAGGTCAGTCTTATAATTTTGATTAACATAAAACCCAAGAAAAATAGTTTGCATGAAATTCATTTAGCACCTGGTGTAAAGTGGTTATTTCCTTTTTTTTCTCTTAAACTCTCCAAACCAGATAACCTCACTAATATTTTATGCATGAAGCTGTTTCATTCGATACAATGACGTTTCAAATGCACTCTGTTTTATTACAGATTTTCCAACAATTTTAATTTGCTTAAAGCACTTGTGTTTTAAAATGGAATCTGAAACTGAAATATAGAAGCAAGCGTCAATACAGTGTCTAAGCTTACCAACAAACTTTAATTTCTAATTGCATATGGGATTTCTAATGGTTAAGAAATTAAGTGAAACTATGGGAAGAGAGATTAAAACATCGTGTAGAAAAAGAGAGGGAAGTCAGGAAATACAAGCACTGGCAGAGAACTTAAGTCAACCTGTTACAGTCTTGGGGCAATTTGTCTTGACTTGAGCTCATCTTTACATTCATCTAATACGATATTAGCCACCATACTGTGGAAGCCATGGGTTTCCAGCTGTTAACTTCTGCCTCTTTGTTTTCCTCCTGTAGTCTATTCTGACTGCCTTTACCATATCCTCCCTTTGTATTCTCCCATCCTTTTCTTCTCTATGTATTTCTTGTAAGAGGATGTGACTCACTATTTTCCATAAAGACTGCAGTAGGAATTCCTAAAATACTGGCACTCCTCCTTGTTCATAGCACCTTGGAAGTACAGTTGTTTTGGGAAGGTTAATTCTGTGGCCTTCTCTGTAATCTAAAGTGGACTGGTAGCTCATGTCTGATGTGTGATGATGGGAAAAGATACACACAGGACAAATTCAGGGGTCTTTCTAGTAAATGAAAATAGCAAATGAGTGCCTGGGGGAATATAGCTGTACTATTTTCCATTGGCAAAACAGAATTATTGGTGATGCAGTCAGGACTTTTTATGTGTTTATTTATGAGGTAAACTTACAACACATTTATTTGAGAAGTGATTGCAATCAGAAATTTCCCAAAGGAAATGTGATCTCAAAGACCAACAAATTTATCTTAGAACTTAAAAATGCTTATAAAAATTTGCCTGAAAATACTTAATATAAAAGAAAAAAAAAGTGATACAACAAACTTCAAAATTTCTATGCTGAAGAAAGAGGAAGTTAGGAACTAAGCACTACAAAAAGCTCAAAACAGGGTGAATGTGGGGCATTTTTTATTTTGCATCAACAATTTGCATAATAAAGGATAAACTGACAAAAGAAGTGATTTAAAATAAAAAGGGTTAGTTGAATAATTAAAAAGCACATTATAGCAACCAAATTTAAATGTAGCAAGATGAATAGGTCTTACATACTATAGTGAGGAGATACATAAAATCCTCAGATAGAAGTAAAGTGAATATGAAAATAAACTGCAAAGAGATCATGTTTTAAGTATTTTTTCAGGAAGAAAAAATTATGTACCAACATGTTTACATAAACTGAATGTATTTTTCACAAAGTCATTTATATTTCTGTCTAATATGACTGCCCTACAGGTCTAACAAATACAAATGGGAGAATATGATTAATATAGAATTATAAAATCAACTGTGAAATGTATTTTCTTTATTTCCACATGATAACCAGGGAGAAAGAAAAGCAAAGGGTACGACTGACATTCCTTGTTTAATGCAGCTTACTTAGTGACTGGCATAATGATAAGTGATGGTAATTTACCTTAAAAACCTTAATGAGTGGATCATTACTACAGAGAAATGGGAAGAAAACTTTAATCCCACAGAGGCAGAGCTCCATGGTTGGCTGTGCAATAACCAGACAGAGCTCTGAATGAGATTCCCAAGCTTCTGTTCCCTAGATAAAATTTTCTCTCACTCCACTTTTGCAAAGGTAATGAGGAGGTAATGAGGCTTGACTTGAATTTTTTCAGCACTTGATTCCCTTCATTCCCCAGCAGGTTCCCATAGGATAGAGTAAGATGTTGGATTTATATAAAAGCCGTGCTGATAGATAGGTGGAGGAGGTGAGCCATGCTATTTGGTTTTGGATTCTGTCTGTAGGAGAAGGAGTTCAGATAAATTTCAAGTTCTTTCAGCACTGTCAATTCACTCTGATAGTTTCCACAGAAAAGACAATTTGACGACATGCAGGCCTTGTCAGGGCTGTTGACTGTTTATTTTGTCACTTTACTGATACTAAACACTGACCTTTCTGTGCCACCTTTTCTTCCTCTTTTCCCCCCATTTTTCACTAGCTTAATACATACATCTGAGTAAATAATAAAATGCAAAAAGGTAGGCAGAAATGCTGTATTAGATCATTAGCTTAATTTGAGCTGAAAGGTCTTTGTTGTAAGTTGGGGGTGGGAAGGGACCTGGGGACCTTTGCAAAGTATTTTGCTGGCAAGCTTGTTGAGATTTGATTGCCTTTGTTGTGATAATCTGAAATTAATTTGCACTTGAACCCGTCTTTCTTCTGGGCTCAATTTAAACACGGTTATAATTATGCGCCCTGCATGAAATTGAGAACAGACACTGATATGACAAGTCTGAATTTTTTAATTCCCCAGGTACTAAAGGCTTTTTTTCCCCACTTATCTCACAAGGTAATAAAACAAAATGTTCCAGTGAAGCACATGCTTAAGAGAGAGGTATTTGCCTGAGGGGAAACAGTAATAATCAGTGTATTGCTACACATTTACTCATGTACTTTCTCAGTAGGTCAATCTCTTTCTTTTAAAGTGATGTTAAACTTCTGCTAATATTGGTTGATTTGTACCTGGTACTATATAAAAAAGTAGAAATGATACCTTTTATTCTATTTTAGCAGCTCCTCATCTGAAAGGCTTTGTCTCAAACATCCATTTTGATGGATATTTAAGAAAGAAAGAAAGAAAGAAAGAAAGAAAGAAAGAAAGAAAGAAAGAAAGAAAGAAAGAAAGAAAGAAAGAAAGAAAGAAAGAAAGAAAGAANAGAAAGAAAGAAAGAAAGAAAGAAAGAAAGAAAGAAAGAAAGAAAGAAAGAAAGAAAGAAAGAAAGAAAGAAAGAAAGAAAGAAAGAAAGAAAGTTATAGAAGACTACCTCCTAATATCCACAATTGATCTTAGCAGTACACCTTTCTTGTTCTCAGTATGAGCTGTAATATCCTTATCAGCATTCTTCTACTTTTAACCCAGATTAGTGTTTTTGGTCAGGAATCTCATTAACTACAGTAAGTCCATTTTCTTTTGTGATTTCCTTTGGAATTGTAATGTACGAAAAGGCCACCAAGGTCAATACCCTGGGCACAAATTCTTCTTTAAATCATCATTCAGCTCAGAGTAACAGCATTCTCCTTAGAAATAGACATTTTAAAAGATCTGGAACAAACTGTTCAGTTTCTTGGAAGCGAAAATCATCCAGAAGAGAAGCAGAAATTGAGAACATGGGGAATAAAGTCTAGAAATCTGTAAAATAACTGCTTGTAAGATACATGTTCTTTTAACCAGTATAATAATTCTTGTCTCTGACTCCTAGATTTGTATACTGTACACATTTGTATACTCTTTTAGAATGAAAAAGGACATTTTCTGGTTAAATTGTCCTATGTTTTAACACAGATTTTGAAGGCATTAATGATGCAACTAAGGTTGCTTTTTTTAAAGCTTTATGTGCTACCATGGTAGCATATTTTAAGCTTTAGAAATCACAGTTTTGCTCTGCACAAAGTTGAGTTTCTTGAGCACATTGAATTACTTACAAAAAAAGTCTTGTATTTATGTTAACTAAAGCAAGGGTGCTATTTCTACCATACTTTTACTGATACCAATGCCAAAAACAAGTACAGAACACATTAGCTGCATAGTTCACCACTAGCATTCAAATTTTCATTGATATTGCACACACACCAAAAAAATTAAATAGCACCTCATTGTGGTTAAAAAATGATTAGCTTTTGCCTCTTTAATGAAGTCAGTATTCCTATGAATGAAATATTTTTAAGAAAAAATTCTGAAAGATAACTTATTTTTAACTAAATTCTTCATGCTGGCAGTAATGAAAATAAAAAAAAATGGAAATAGGCGATGGTGCAAATATGAATACTCATCCTATTCTTCATTATAAAATAAATGTTATGACCAGGCAGGCACAGTTCTAAGGTTAAAGAGAAACACTAGAAAAATTAAGAGTCATTATTTCTCTACATTGACATCAGTGTTAGAGGTAGCTAGGTTTGTCAGAAATAGGCTTTTTATTTTAAAAGTTGTCTATCCTTAGTTTGTTCAGATACGAGTTTGTTGAAATGAAAAGGGAGCGGAAGTGATGTTATATAATTTCAGTGAGCATGAATCCTAAGTGTAAAATGTGATATGAACATAGACACCAATTCTACACAATTGCTTTGTATTGAAATATCGACATCACAGATCCTAACATACTGGATTAGGACCCTATACATACAATCTTGGTTAAAAAAATTGAATGTATCTTCTAGTGTGTTCCATGCCTCTTTAGAAATATATTTAGAAACACAGGAAACAGCAAATCAAATCAATGTTATTAGTCTACCACTTAAGCAATGTAGTGGCTCAAAGCAAAAGTCATTAGTATGGAGAAATAGCACTTTATATCTTGAAGTGTAAGAATCACATGATATCTTTGAATTGTAAGGCACAAATGTTTTCAGCTTATGACCAGCTATGAGAAATCTAAAAGGAAAAAATAATAATATGGGATGACAGGCTAGGAGGGCATGAATGATAAGAATTCTGTGACCACACATGGTGTGGTGCATTTTCACCCCTTAGTTTATGTGTTTTTCTTTCCACTGCCACATTTTCTGGTGACTTTATCTAGTCTTGTTCGATCATGCTGTGCACATCACAGTCACTTACTGACAAGCAGCTCTGGCTGAAGCATTCAGAGAAACAACCTTCCACAAACAAAGCAGGCAACTCCTGTTTCTCTTAAGATAAAATCTGCTGATCTCATTATTGATTGTCTGCTTTCAGTGGTTTTGTTTCCTGAAAGTTTGATATGGGGCAACAGAGGTGACAAAAGATTGGCACTGCGACCTGGAAATTAAATGGTCGACTATTAGATCAACGTCAAATAGGGTGAGGCTGAAGTGTTTGGCAAAAGCATTAGATGCTGTCTTGACTTAATCTCTCTTTCCTTCTTTCTCTCTCTCTCCTTTATCTCGAATCTGTTTTGAACCCTCCCAGGCAATTTACTATCCTTGTCATTGATTTCTATCACCTTATGTGCCCCTCTGAAGAATTACTTTTTGAATGATAAATCAGCTTCCGCATTTAAACAATTGTATGTCTCACCTTAATGTGAAAATAGCCATTGAAAGAAAAAAATACAGTAAATATTAACATTTATCACTGACCAAAGGAATCCTTGTGATTTTGGAATGTGGACCAGCTTTTCTTTTATTATAAAGTGGATAAGTATACTAGAAATAAAGTATGAACCTTCTCTTCCATCAAACTGTTAAGAAATGAATTACAGAGGCAAACTATAGTCAATAAGCTGAAATAAAGGAAAAAAAAAAAGAAAAAAGAAAAGAAAGAACTGCTCAGGAAAGCAAAGTTGAAACTAGCATCCAGTGCTTTCTGCAAATAGCCAGTAATGTCCTCAGACATGCTCCTCATTTCAGAGGTGTTACAGTCTGGATATTTAAGGGTTGTTTTGAGCTGAGAAAGGAAACCAAAATGCAGAATAATAGACCGACCTTTTCTAATATTCCTTCTTCATCCTCTATCTTTCTCTTTTTCCCCACATGTCCCTCTGTAGTCATCCGAAAAATAACTCTTTTTTTCTTTTGTAGGCCCCGAAGAGAAGTATACACTATTAGCTATGGAATGATACCTGATACATTATCTGCTGTACTTTTTATTTCCAAATTATTTTCAATCTTCTTCAAAAGAAGGTCTATCTTTCCACAGAAGAGTGAGCAGTACTAATTAGTATTGAATTTTACTTTTGCTTAAGTGACTAAGCACATGAGAGAAAATTTTCTGGTTTGAGCAGTAGCAATGTACACGTATCAACCCTGATATCCTTGTTGTGAAAATGCTCAGGAAAAGCCCAAATTAAAGCCCTGAAACCAAACAACCACTTACTGTTTTTAGCTTAAACATGAAAAGACTTGCATGGGTTTCATTTGGAGACTATTTTAGAAGAAAAACTTGTTAAAGTAATTTTTTTTCATTGCTCAGAACACAATATAACCTGGGAACAGTTCTTCGTTTGTAGCTCTTGTTTTAACCTGTGCTAACCACTGATAATTTTTGTGACTTTTCCATGCATTTGATAATGTTAGGTACTTCTCTTAAAACTTCCTTTCCTAGAGTATTGTATATTCAAGAAAGTATGTGACTCACTAATTTTTTTCCAGTAACTGGCTGTTCGACTGGTTGCTCTGAAAGTAATGCCTACTATCTACAATAGATAAGAAGAGCACAATAACACTATTTGATAGAGCAAATTCTCACCTATAAAACACTATTTTTTTAAATAGTGACCACCATTACTTATGCATTTTTTGACAAGAGCCTGTACACCACACTTGTAAATATCTGCACCAGTGGATGTGATCCACCATCACTGAAACTTCTGCTGAAACATATCACCCACTACCTCACTGTGCTAATATTCACTGTTTGGTCTCCATAAACATTCAGCAAGTGTTAATGAATGTCAATGGGTGCAATTTTTTCCTCATGGAGGAATTCAATGACTTATCTTTGCTTCATAGACATTTCCATGTCAGACATTATGTTGTCAGACTGCCCTCTGTTGCCATCTGTCATATGGCAAGAAAATGTAATGGAATATTGGCAGGAAAGTTCAACCTTTACTCGCATATGTAATAAAACTGGAGGAACTGTTTTTGGAGTAGCCCTTGCATAAAGTAATGAATAATATAAAAATGGATAGGTATTCTACACTGTATTCCAGAAATTTCTGGTTTGTGATGCAGTCTCACTTTTATGGCCAACTGAATGTATAGTCTTTGATTCCTTGGTGTGATCACACAACATGGGAGTTCATTCCGTGACTAGACGTATTTGTAGGTGTTCGCTTTCCCAACAGACAACGGCAAGGAAAACAATAATCTTGTTGTTTTTCTTCTATCTGTAGGAGTAGAAGAAGGAAAGAAGTGGATGAGGGCCATACAAGCCCTCACTGTAGGAATCAAAAGTTAATGTGGGGAAGAGTTTGTAAGAGAAGTTTTGCAGTTATAAAAGTTTTGTCACTAGATGTGAAAACATTTCTGAAGTTTTCCACACTGACTTGTCTCTAGGAAATACATTCAAATACATTGTCACTGAACTTTTTTTTAAATCATGTTACTCTAAGTTGGTTTTAGAAGTTTTATACCAACAGCTCTTTCAGACAATGTGGTTGTAGTAGGGCTGATAGAATACCTATGTATGTTGATCTTAAGATGACAGCACTATCAGCAGAAATAGTTGTATAGGATGTTAAAGCAATGATACTATAACAATGACAACTTCAGTGCTCTCTAATCTGAAACTAAGTCTTTTAACTGCTAATCTCTTGAATCAATATGTGTTGCATTGATTAACCCAGCTCAGTTCTAGAGTAACCTAAGAGTATATATGTGCACAACAATCCCTCTTGATCACCTTTGCTCTTGCTGTTCTTATGTTATATAAGGAGTGAATTACATTTAAAATGTTTCATTTCTAGTTCATAGAATTTTTGTCTCCGTATTCTCTCAACAGATCTGGTTTTCTTGTTCTGAGCAACTTGATTCTTCATTTTTTCTTGTTTCCTTGACATGGAAAGTAAGGCAATGCTTTTCCAAAATGAACAATTCTAACTATACTTCAGTCTTATGAGCTATCCCATAAAGGTTTCTGGTCGAGCTACATCTATATTCTGTTTGTCTGCAGTACTTACTGAAGTTTTCTAGCATTCTGAAGTCTGAAGATTTTAACATATTGTATGTATCATCTGGCAGAAGAGTCTTTGAGTTACATGTCTTTTCATGTATCTGAATCCAAGGTCATCCGGTATTTCTATTCTTTATATCCTAGAATACTGAAATTCCATATAAGAACTTTCAGGAAAGACCTTACCATAATCCCATTTAAAATTACCCTGTAAACAACTGAAAGTCAGTCATTTGTAATAAAATATTCAAAGCTTAATTATTATTATTTTTTAAATTACCCACTGAATCTCTGAATCTTTAGCTATGGTTATGTAGTTTAAACTTAACTTTGCTTTTCATATGCATTCTCTTTGGTAGATAAAAAGGCAAAAAGACCAGTTGTTAAATACTAAATTAGAAGCCAGCTACTCTAAGAGTAAGTCAATTGAAGTAGCTCAGTTTCTCTGTCAGTTATATTCCTTTTCCCTTTCACTATATTAAAAACAGAGAAAACTTAACTGTAGAATGTCTTGAGTGGTCCATTGCACCAAACAATCTACCAATCTGAGTGAGCAGTGGTAATAGATGTGATAACACACTTTCAGTCTAACTCTTTTATGTGACAGAAAAGATGCAAAATCTTTCATCTCTGAATATCACACTTCATTTTTAAACCAAGTCTGACTGTAGTTTTACAGGTAGCTTTTATTTTTGGTTGGTTTTGAGTTGTTTGTTTGGGGGCTTTTTTTTTTTTTTTGATATATTGTTTTTCTTCTGTTTGGTGTTTCTTTTTTGTGGTTTCTTATTTTGCATTCTACTAGCCAGAGCAATGGTAATGGCATGGGACACAGAAAGTACAGAATAGTTTAATTGTGACTGAGCAGGTTAAATAGGAAGTACATGGGCTGATATGCCTGCAGATCTGAGAAAGCAGTACTTCTAATTAAGGAGCAATGACAAGCAGCTGAGGACAGCCTAAGGACAGAAACTTCTTGACCCTGCTTATCTGAATCTAGAACAGCATGTCTGATTATAGCTCTTGCACTTCACCTGCTCTGGAATGCTTTCCTCATTGTGGACTTCAGCTGGAAGAACTCTGCAGTACTGCTCTGGTTGCTGTGCTGCTCCCAGAAATGGCTTCTGGGACAACAGAGGACAGAAAACAACTTGCTGAATATTTTAATTGACAAACTATTAAGTTTTCTGTTACAAATACATTTTTTAGTCCATACTGTTTATGGAACTTAACAGAAAACAATAAATATCAGTAAATTCCTTACTTCCGGATATTATTTAAAGAATTTAAATTCTTCCTGTTACCAATTCTCCATGCCGAGCCTTATAGGAGTCCCAAGAGCACTCAAACCATGGTAATTTGAAAAATGATAGCATAGTTGTAAATATGTAGCAAATATTTCTTTCCTGTATCTATGCTTGCACAGATTGTTCTGTACTTAAGAGTTACCTTGAGGCTGCTGTGGTTTTTCTTCTGTCTGTGACCAGAACACAAGAGATCACCAGACAAATAGCAGCAACATTTTTAGCTGTGCTCTCTCCTAGCATCTCAAACTGCCTACCTACAGAATTTGTGGTAGATTAGGAATCACCTATGCCAGCTGATTACTCCTTCAGCCTGAGCAATTTGTGGGCTGATTTTCTAAGTCTCACACTCCAGATGTTTTCCAGTGAACTCAACAATAATGAATGTTAAGTCTTGTTAAGCTATTCTGATACTGATAAACTTAAAAATCAGAATCTATCTTCAAGATCTTCTTTCCAAGCATGTGTCCTTGTGAGAATTCTAAAATATAAGTTTCTAAAGGATTTGGTGCACCTGTATATTCATGTTATGGGTGACATAGTATTAATTACAGTTATAAAGCATTAGGCTCTAGCATGCTGTGGCCCTGTTGGAACATTTCTGGTAACAGACGTCTCATTTTTTTAGAGGAAGTCAAGGCAAACATTTTGCTTGATTTTGATAAAAGCTTGTCTGGTAGGATCCATTTACTCTGCTCACTGCAGTTGCCCTCTTCAGAAAATATTTGTTGCCCATGCCAGATTTTTAAGTACTTCTGCTGATGGAATGATATCAGGAGTGAGCTGTATCGTAACAACCAAAGAATTATATAACAACGCAGGAAGATTAATGCCCAGATATCTTACACCACAAAAACCCAAGAAACATTTGTTTTATCATGCCAGTATGAGACGCATTGCTTCATGTCTTATCAGATTGCATTTCAAACAAAATGTCTCCATGTTTCAGACTCAGTTTAGCCAGGCTTGTCTTGTGGTCAGAGATCCAGGCTAGGTATAGGTCTGTTCCCATCCCCATGGAAATGCCAGATGCCCGGGGCTAAGGCTGCCACAGAACTCCCTGCACTGTGCTGCATCCTGTCAGAAGAAACAAAGAAATGACTATTCTGCAAAAAGGGCTGAATTAGTAGTTTGCAGTTTATGGAGGAGAAATTGCTTTGTACAGCAAATTATACACCTTTCATACAAACTCTCTTGGACCAGTGCATGCTCTCAGCAAATCTTCTGTGCCCAAATGGCAATACCAGAATGACAATGAAAATGCAATTAAAAAGTTCTGTTCTGAGAATGACGTGGGTATATATAGACAGAAAAATATTCTCTGAAAGAATAATACATTCCCATGTTTTTGCTGGAGATAAATAAACAAATGTAACATTTTGGACCAACAGGTGAGAAACTGATAGATGACAAAGTTAGAGCTGTTTTTCCAAAGTATTTTCACAGAAAGAAAATGCACATTGAAACTAAACAATGTATGCATTTTTAATGGTGTTATTTATATTTTATCTATCTTGGTTCTAACAGAACCAAGAAGAAAACAATGAATAAAGATACTTCAGAAGTTCAGAATACTCTCTGAATTTCAGTAACAAGGATGATTATAAATGGCTGGTCTTTTTTCACCATACTACTATCCATTATAACTCTTTCATGTGGGAATGAATGACATAGGAAGCCAGAACACGGGCTGAATCAAATAAGGCTATTAAGCCCTGGAAGTAAAGGACACTGGTGCCCAAGTTATCTTCCCTTCAATGTTGCTAGCTGGAGGAACAAAGGAAGCCAGAAATAGACATTTAATACATATCAATTAATGGCCATGTGGCTGGTGCTTACCCAGCGGTCAGTACTGGGTTCAGTCTTGTTCAACATCTTCATGAGTGACCTGGAAGAAGGAAGAGAATGCACCCTCAGCATCAGCAAGTTTGCTGATGATACAGAGCTGGGAGGAGTGGTTGGCAGAAGTCTGTGCTGCCATTCAGCGAGACCTGGACAGACTGGACTTTGGCATAGAGAAATCTTCTAGGGTTCAAGTAGGGCAAGTGTAGAGTTCTATACCTGAGAAAGAATAACTGCATGCATCAGTACAGGTTAGGTGCTGACCTGCTGGAGAGGAGCTCTGCAGAGAGGGACGTCGGTGTCCTGGTGGACAGCAAGCTGGCCATGAGCCAGCAGTGTGCCCTTGTGGCCAAGAAGGCCAATGGTATCCTGAGGTGCGTTAAAAAGATCATGGCCAGTAGGTCAAGGGAAGTTATCTCCCCTCTTTACTCTGTCCTGGTGAGGCCACATCTGGAGTAGCTCTGGGCTCTTCAGTCCCAGAAAGACAGGGAACTTCTAGAGAGCATCCAGCATAGGGCCAGAAAGATGATTGTAGTCATGGAGCATGTCCCTTCTGAGGAAAGGCTGAGAGACCTGGGACTGTTCAGCCTGGAGAAGACTGGGGGGGGGGGG
>NC_034410.1:85280595-85291517 GCF_002078875.1 Numida meleagris
CTGGAGAAAACTGGGGGGGGGTCTTATCAATGCTTTTAAATATGTAAAGGATGGGAGCAAAGTTGATGGGGCCAAGATCTTCTCAGCAGTGTCCAGTTACAGAACAGGGGGCAATGGGCACAAACTAGAACATAGGAAGTTCCATAGAAACAGGAGGAAAAAATTATTTACCTTGAGAGTAACAGAACAGTGGAACAAGCAGCCCAAAGATGTTGTCTTCTTCTCTGGAGATACTGAAAATGCGCCTGGACACTTTCCTGTGTAACCTACTGTAGGTAACCTGCTTTAGCAAAATGGTTGGACTAGATGATCTCCAGAGCTCCCTTCCAACCCCTATGATTCTATGATTCTGTAGTTCCCATTGGAATGGGACATAATAGTTTTGTCCAAGACTCTCATGTTTTTCTAAACAGTGATTTAATATGCTGTCATGGCTTTTTGTAAGATGGCAAAAGAACTTCATTTCATTTCTGATCTTATTTTCCATCTGGACATTTAGATCACACGTTTGATATACAGTTGTAGAACAGGAAGAAAATATTTTAGGAGAAAGGCAGCTATGAATCAGCTTCTGCTTCTTACAGGAATAAAAGTCAAAAGCTTTTGACCCTAACTATAGTATTAACTTGATACCTACTGAAATCTGTCAGCTTGTTTTGGTGGATATGGAGCATCTTGCCATCAGGTTTCCAGTGTTCTCAAGACTTTGCAAAATAAAAAGACAAAGGTTATCTGAAGACGAAAGTCATCACACAGCCACAAAATTCTGTTATTTTATCCATTCAGGAAAGAAGGGCAAATATAGACAAACTTTGGCTTTGAAGGCTGTGACAGACCTTAACAAAACTGAGGTAGAGTAAACCATGCACACAATAAGCAGATGAGTTAAAAAGCACTAACTGTGTGGAAATTCCACAGTATAGAGCATAGCAATTGTTTAGATGTGCACACTGACACCTGCCACTATGCATATTTGTTTTGCATTGGCTCCTGTTGTGCTGTTTCATGCATACATTGTATGGGGCCAGGAGGCAGTAGAGTAGACAAACCACTCCTGATGGCTGTTGTCCTTCTTCTGGCAGCTTCTTCGAATTACTGAAAGATGTGATGGTTTCTCATCATGCATTCAACTCCCCTGCTGTCTTGTGTACCTTTGTACTGTGCTTTTCCCAGTGACAAAATGCTGAATAGTTCCAAACACATTTTCTTGTATTTTCTGACTAGATTTTTGGCTTCCAACTGTACATGGTAATTTCAGTGAAGAAGGAAAATAACATCCTTTAAATCTGATGTTCCACTAGTAAAGAGTCAATTTTCTTTATCCAGATGCAAATTGTTTTGGACTGTGAATTATGCAGATTGTGCAATAAAGGCATATGACACTCATGTCACGTGTCCATAGAAAATAGATCTGTTTTAAAGGGATATAAGTCAGTTTGAATGTGGTCCTTGGTATTCTTCACTGGTCTCTACTGATTCATTAATATTTAAATTTATGTTAATTTCATCAAGGTGTGAAAAGATCTTTTTTTGCATATACATGAACTAACAATATTACTATTCAACCAGCTATTTTACTTTTTTTTTTTTTTTTTTTACCCAAGAGAAGCTTGTTGTACTATAGCAGAAAGAGAAAAGGGGAGATTATAAAAGCCCATTTTTGAAAACCCAGGAAATGTAGCAGCTGAATGTGATTTTAAAAGAGCTATCCAGTATTCTTTCTTCTGATCTGAGCAAAAATTTTGAAAGGTATCTCAACAACATGTTCCAGAACATATATACATAATAAAACATTATCATTTTTCATGTGTGTATTATTTTGTAAGGTTATCATCTGGGACATGTCAGTATAGAGCTTTGACTATCAAAATTCTATAGAAAGGGAATTGTGTTGACAGCACGTATAGGCGCTTATTACATTTCAAAGTCAAATGAAGAGCGTATCTCAAATATTTAAGGGTCTATGCTTTCTTCAGGAATGACAATACAAAGTAAATATTTTTTTGAGAAAGAGCAGCTCATACCTTTGATCAGGAAACATTTATTATTTTATGTTAAAACCAAGGTCATTTTGAATTAATCTTTAGAAATAGACACAGTCCTAAAAAGCCAAATTTGATTTTTGTTTCTCACTTTTAATACTAACTTCTGGTTAATTCTATTTCTGAAATATGCTGTTATTTCTGCTAGGCCAAAATAATTCATTATCCTTGTATATGGAGTGGGTATTTATGAACTATATCCTTCTACTGACTGTCTGAACAAAAATAAAAGGTATATTTAGTGCATTTCCAAAGATCTTTTAAGTGGTTCAGCAAAGCACGTAATACAGGCCTTGTCTTACATGTCTGTGATGATACAGTTTAATAGCGTTATAAGGCTATGTGGTGTGTAGTTGTCATGATGGTAGATTGTGCTGGTCTGTATAGATTTACTGTCATTCTTTAGGCTTTTCATACATGACAGAGGTTGTCTGAAGCACAGCAGGAACATGAAGCTTGCAGGGGTTAAGTGTTACTTGCCTCCTGGCTTGCTACATAGTCCTCTCTGCACACATACAGAGATGAGGTGCGGGGTACATCCGTCACTAGGCCGATGACATGATGGATTACTCATGTCATTGTCAGTACAGTCAAAATCACTCTGCTGCTGATAAGGTGGTCCCTTTTCTTTACTGTGGTTGAGTGAAGCTATTTTTCCCTCTGGTTTTAAAACTGTAGTTCTTACAAACTCCCCTTAAATCAACGACAGAAAAGACTGTTTTTAATTTTACATAGCAGCTTTGGGCTGTAAGAGACATTCCTTTGAAAATAACTTTCAACATGGACAGAAGCATATTAAAGATTTTACATCACTTGATTTCTTCTGATTCTGAAAATAAAATACTTGAAGATAGACACTGATTTTTTTTTCCTGAATTCGTCACAATTTATCAGCGAGGCAGACTCATGTTTAAATTGTTAACATTGCCTCACGATTTGTCTTCTCTTTAACATACGCAAGAAAAGAAGCAGCTGTCTTTGTAGTATTACCAGAGGAAAATAAAACGCTGGTACCAGGCCAGGCTTTGGATATGTTTTGAAAGTAGTTTTGCATTGGCTGAGTGATACCAATAAGAACATACAACACAGGCCATAATTCTGCTTGGTTCTGAACTGTTCACACACAGTTTTGCCAGCTACTAGAACAGGAGTGAGGCCAAGACCTAGGTGTACGAAGTGCAAGAGTCAGAAAAGTGCATGTAGTGCTTGAAGCTGTAGCCTTTTCCCCATGCCAGCTTGCTCTGGGATAAGCTGGGGGAAATGCTCTAAACACAGCTTGGACAAGGGTACTGTCATATGAGATGCAGAAGAGAAGCACTAAGCAAAGACTCCATTTTTCTGAAGACATCTGCTGTCAACCAGAATTGCATAACAGTTATTGCCACAGTCTTTCATAACACAGCATTTTGCTCCACAGTGCCCTTCCTGCCTTATTCTCACAAGCCTACCAGTAGGATTAAGACCTGAACTCGTTTTTTTCTGAAGTTATACTGGAGATACAGATGATCCACAAACAGGCAAATATGTTTGGCAGACAAGTATGAGAGAGACATGCTGGGCCTCTTCAGATCGCACTAACAACGCTTTCAACCCTTAATGGAATATCACAAGGCTTTCCTGACATACAGCAGTGCTGCTCCATGCACAGAAAACAGGTTAACAGCTCACTCTGATTACTTTTATATTCTGATCTCCAAGTCCAAATTTTCAGTGGAGAAATTGGGGTTGGAGGAAGATATCATAATCACTGCCTGGGTACTGGATATGGAAGAGAGTTGCTGAGAAATTCACACATGTATGTAATCACAGTAACCTTTTTATTATTTGAGGCTTCTGCAGTCTGTGTTTGTAATCTGAAATATGTAGAATCACTTCCAATCCAGTGTAGATTCCATTCTGTTTATGTTTTTCAACCAGCATGTGTGCTTATCTGTGTGCATCTACATATGCACACTGAGTGTAAGTACGGTGCATTATCTGCATGTTTCACTTTGTCATAAAGAGTACAAAAATTTACTGAATTATTTCCATCTTAAAAACAGAAATTCTTTCAGAAAACACACAATCACATTTGTCTTCCAAGAGGAAAATCTTTCTGCAAAAGCTACAGAGCAACTGACGATTTAAAGAAAACAAAACAGCCAAAAGCTTGTGTGCGCACTTCAAGAGCACTAAAGATACATACTCTCATACTTACACACCCACGTATGCTGCTACATCTAAATAGCTTTGTTTTGAAGTTTTAATCAGATTTAAATGTAAAGTTATTGAAGAGAACTGTGTGGTCTGAATTTTAATCACTGAGCCCACCGGTTTCTTTTTTATTGCATGTGGTGTGGCCTTGAATTGCAGAATGTTTTAAACATACATAATGAGCTCAATGTCAAACTGTTGAGCCTTTTGTCTCTAACAATGAGCACTTAGCTCAACTAAATGAATAGAAATTGCTTTAGTGAATTACAAAAGCCAAGGTTTTACAGTGCACTAATACTGACATTAATTAATGTAGACTTTGTCATATTTTACAAATATACGGGATTGAAATCAAACGTTAAAAAATATAACATACATCAGTAAACAGCCCAAATTTCAACAGTTATAGATATTGGATAAAAGGACTTCCTCAAACGGGGAGTAATTTTTCTTCTCTCATTTGTTTGTATTTACATCGAGTGCATTTAGAAAACGTTCAGTGCTGGCTGAATAGCAAGAATGGAAGAGAAATAAAGTAAACATTATGTGTAATTTCTCTAAATAGGAGAAACATTAGATCTCTCATTCATAACAGACACTTTCACCTATCGTGTTTCCTAAAGGGCATTTGTAGCAGGATAACTTTTCTCATGTTAGAAAACAAGAAAACTTATTTCCTTCCCCTAAAACCAAGAACAGCATTCAGACATTTACAGTGAATGGCAATTCATCCTTTAGAAATCCCTTCAACCTAGTACTAGAGTTGCTGCCAGAGATCTGAATGCTTTTGCCTAAATCTCTGTAATCCAATAAGCTTTTGTGTTTAGCAGCTTGTTTTGAAACTTGTATAGCACCCCAGCCTGTGTCTCCGTATGTTAGTTTGCAGGCAGGTGAGTGCCCGAGGGCCTGATTATTATTCAAGCCAGGAGGCCTTCACAGCCCCAACCAGAATGTAATTTGTAATTAACTGTCATTTACTTCTGTCTGCACTGACTTGTTGTTCAAAAGACAACGTTTCTGAGCTGGTCACTAGCTGCTCTTTGTTGTGGATATGATGTCTCTCAGATCTCGTTGTATTCATGATGCTGAGAAAACCAAGCGTTTGCATTCTTGCAACCGAAGTGGGAAGGGGATTTCACTGATTTTTCCTAAACAAATTAGGTATATGCAATTATGGACACTTAGGTATGTAAAATGTAGCATTTGATGCTTTGGGATAAATTTCTAAGTGGAACTATTAAGTTCATGCGAGGCATATTAAACTGAACTCCATTAGGGATAGAGTTTTAATGACTTGAACTTGTTACAGTTGAGAACTGTAAAATGGAAAGGCATATTTAAGATGTGGGAATTTTTCTTAGCCCATTTTTAAACGTGGTGACTGTATTTTCTCACTGAAGCGGGGCCACTAATGTATTCTGTGAATGTACCCATATCATGAATCTGTAATTGTCCCCATGGTAATCTTTTGTTAGCTGAAATAAACAAAAGAATAACATAGCACCACATTTATTTCTTTAAGAACTGCGCTTCGAATTATTTTTCATATAATTTGAATTCCCAAACAGTAAGAAAGATAATATATATATATATATATTTTCTGCTTAAACTCTTCTCCATGTCTGCGAGAAACCATGCACAGAATCCTTCCACACTAAGTGTCTGCACACAAAGCCACTTCAAAAATAGCTCAAACGCATCTTCCCCTGACCTTCAGCCCACCCTATGCGCATTACAACGCTACGTCGTCGGAACAGAACTTTGGGCCCGTTTCCTCTCCCTCGCCGCCGCTGCTGTTGTTGTTTATGGAGATGGTTTCTCCTCCCGCACCTTCACAGGTGCCACCGCGGCACCGTGTCTCCGGCGGCGGGGCCGAGCGATCCCGCGGCGGCGTCCCCGGGGTGTTAGCGGCCCCGGGGGCTCCTGGAGCCGCTGCCCGGGCGCTGGAGGAGCACCTTCCTCCGGTGCTTCCCTCCCTCTCTCCAGAGAGAGGCGGCTCTCGGCCTGCTTGGAATTTCCCAGCGCTATCGTGTCAGATTGCACATCCCGGGCAGTATATGCCGGTCAAGGGGGTGCATAAAAAGGCTCAATAGCATTCTTTTGTAATACTTAAAAGGGGGGCTGTGGGGGCGAAAAGAAAGAGAAGAAAGAGAAATGTCTGTAAGAACAGCTTTCCCCTCTTGGCGATTTGCATAAAGTTGGATTAAATAGGGCTTCAAGCCTCAAAAGGCTGATTACTGACACTGGGCCTTATTAATTATTTCCTTCTTTATTTGAAACAATTAACGAGAGAAAACAAACACTGTGTAGCTATCTCTTTAAGACCTGGAGCAATAAAAGCCTAAAACCCCAAAGAAAGCCTGCTTTTTGTGGAGTGTTTTCTGTTCTCGCCAGCCACGTCGGGGATAGCAATTCCCATGCGTTATCAAAAGAGACAAGAAGCAGCAGGCTTTAGCACCTAGCTGAGCAGGATTGCTACATGCCACTCTAAGTGCGATTAAGCTTCCTTTAGTGCACCAGTGACATCACTGATGGCTCAAAGCTGCAGCTACTCAAGAGTATTAGAATGCATTTCATGCTTGGCTTACTCAAAACTGCAGAGCTAAAATTTACACCTTATTTGATGTTCTTCTCCCTGCTGTTAATTGGTAAAGGGATCTCTGACCCTTTTGATCTCTGCTACAATCCTCTAAATGCCCAGGTCTG
Organism: Numida meleagris; assembly: GCF_002078875.1. NCBI lineage: Eukaryota > Metazoa > Chordata > Aves > Galliformes > Numididae > Numida > Numida meleagris. The sequence continues at coordinate 85,287,537 of NC_034410.1, forward strand.
CTAAACTGTTCAGCAGGAGATGCTCAGCAGTTGCCCAGTAATGTGAAGTCTTTTTTTTTTTTTTTTTTTTTTTTGGCTTTCTTGCCTTTGGTTTACATCCAAGTTGCACAGAAATAAGAGATGACAGTTGTTATAGATATGCTGGTTTAATTACTTGTCAGCTTATAGCTGATATCTCGGCTAGCCAACGTGGAAGCTTAACTTTCTTCTAGTAGCTTAAAGCATGACCAACTGCTAGTGCTTTAGTATTTAGCCATAAAACTCTGGATACATTTAAGATAAAAAATAAAATAGAGCAACAGCCTTTTTGATTTACTTGCAAAAGTGATCAGCTTCCGGCGCTGTTGATTTCGCATAGGTCTTAGGTAAGGAAAAATTATTTGGTTGTATTGACATATAAGTGGACAGCAGGCTTGTTTTAATTCCAATTTATAATTGCATGGGAAATACCGAATATGCTTTTTCCCTGCTGCCTTTGAAATGAGAGCCTTAAAACCTTACGAGGATAAAGCTGAGGTGTACTGTGTTTACTTGACTGCAAGTATTATTCTATAAAGTTTTACCAGCTTTTCTCAAAGACGCTTCCGTTCAAAAGGAGCCAAGCGTATATAATCTTAATGTATGTGCGGTTAAAAGTGATTGGCATGCACACACCTCTGCATATGACTGCATTAATTGCACAGAGTACCCTGAATTTTAATGGACATGACAGTCTCCGTTAAGCACCTTTGAAGAATTTACTTAGTGAGGAACAAATGGAGAATGCCATAATTGTTGCCTATAGGTGAGGGCTGGCTAAAAAGTGACCCCACAGCTGAGATACCAGTGTTGTGCACATCTCTCCCTCCAAACCCTGTCAGAGATTTTTAGTGTTTATCCCAGGCTTTGTTATCCATCAAGATACATAGTTTCCATTGAAGTGAAACAGATTATTGGTTACTATAGTTTCCCTATTCCTCAATTCAGTGCTGTGAAAAGCCAGGCTCAATAGGTTTAAAAGTCCAGTTAGGACAAATAAATCCATGTTGTGAAGAATTGGAGTGGAGATACCTGTTCTTGTGCCTTTGATGTATTCTTTATTTTTTTATGATAGAAGGGGAATTAGTGGAGGGTTAATTGTTTGGTGCTTAGAGCTCTGTCTTACCAGTTTACTGCAGAGCGAGACATAGTACTGTAAAGACAAAGTGAATATCGTTTGACTTCTTCCCCTCCAACCTCCCTCTTTTTCCAGTTTTCAAGATGTGCAAGGTACTGAAGAGATGGCAGTATCGATGGGAATACAAATTTGTGAGTTTAATCCCTGGCATTATATTTTCCTGGGCTGAGTTATGTCCATACAGCACTCATTTCCTTTCTATGCCAAAATGGTAAATGGCATTTTTTTATTTCCTAAGAAAATTACTCCACCCAGAATTGGGAGGTTAAGCTACAGAAAATTTACATTAAGGACACTGAAAATGTCAGCTTTCACGAGGATACATCAAGAACCAACAATTTAAGTATGCTGGCAAAATTAATGTATTCTAGAAGGCCAACACACAAATGTTAAGAGGGACTTGATGATACCGCGCAGATTAAAGCAGTGGCTTTTGTGCCTCTGGAAGCTGTGTTTGCATTCAGTCCAGTATGACTAGGAAAAAAGTTAATTTGATTTGATAGCTGAAAAGGTCACACATTTTGTTCAGCGCCTTGCATGCTTTTTTCCTTAACTAGATTTCTCCATTTCAGACACAGCTGACTTCTAAGGATTTCTGCTTTCCTATAGACCTTGTTGAATCCTGCCAAGAAACAAGTTGTGGACAGCATTTTACACACATAATACAATAGCAGAATGGAAAAGCACTGAAGTCAAACTGTGTTCCAAGTTTATTTGGTTTCATTTAGCCTATATTTCTTACCCTTCTATGTAGAGCCATGGGGAATGGGAAAAGTGATGGAGGGGAGTAGAGTTAATCAAGCTCAGCCTGCAAAATAGAACACAAATTACAGAAAAGCTTAAATATTGTTAGTCTCTACCAAAAGCACAACCTTCTTCTCTAAAAGTGTTCTTTGACATTGCTGAAGGTTTCATCTTGATTACTTTCAATAAAATCCAAAGTAAGGATGACTGTCTTGGCTCACTAAGCAACAAGGTTTTATCACTAATTACAATCCTTTATTACCAGTAGTTTAATAGGTTTATGATAGGTCATAAAACAATTCAGCATGGGAGTACATAAAAGAAATAGGTTATACAGCTGTGACATCTTAATATCTATTTATTGTAATCATTTTACGATCTTTAATGGTAGTATTTTTAAAGAAGTTTGTATGCTTTTACACTGAATAGATGGCCACCAAAAATGGGAGGTGTAGGAAAACCACATAAATATAGAGTAAAATACTTAATGAGGCATTTTGAAAACTTCGAATGTCAAAAGCATGTAGACTGTATCACGTGTGTGGAGTCTCATTATGGGCAATTATAATAAAATTATAAGTGCTATAATAATTCTAACCTTGAAGGCACAATAAAGGATAGTTATATTTGCCTTCCTAGCCCACACATCTGAGACGTTTTCCTCATTAATTATATTTCATGTAAGTATAATTATGTAGTATAAGACTAAAATTTGAAAGCATTTGCTAAATCATTGTTAATGGTAGCCTTATTCTTCAGAGCTTTAATATAACTAATTATACCTAAAGTTATAGACCAAAATAGGAAATGGAAACAAAGTCAAATTTACACTATATGGGATATTTTCCCTACTGATTGTTTTGATCTGTAATGTAATTAATGAAAGGAAAATCTGTTAGTAGAGAAAATGGATTATTGTTTGAAACTATAGTTCAAGTTCAACCTTATTCTACTAGGAAAAGTTATTTTGACTTTGGATTCACTGGAATCTTGTTGCTCTAAAGCTTTATATTTTTGTGACACAGAACATTATACTATGTGCTTACTTACTGACATTTTTGGAGATGGTATACCTACCTACACAAAACATATGAAATGCAATATTCTGGTGGTTTCTGTAGGCATGAAATATTTGACTGTGATTAAAGTATCGAGTCACAAGTTATACATTATAGCTGAAAAACAGTGTTTTGAAATGTTGTGATCGTTAATTTATAAGACTTCGCTTGTCATATTTATCCACAGATACGTCTCTATCTCTATCCATCCACTAATGGATACGTTAGTAGCTTTTATGGCAATAGAATTATTTCAGTATTATATTGAAAGTAAATGCAAACAAAACAGCTCACTGTGGAATAGTTCAATACAAAGATACAGGTTTTTTGTTATTATTTATTACTATTATTTAAATGACTATGAAGACATTGTATCTTTCAGGATAAAGAAGCACATATTTTCATGGAAATGAAAGAGGAGGGAAATAAAATAATGTAATGGAAGTTTTCAAATAATTTATGATAATAATTGACTTCAAATGTTTAATACTTAAGAAATATTTTTTAAGTTCAGCAAGTGAATAATGGCAGTCTGAAGATCTTTTCAAAGATAAAGAGAATATTTAAAGATTTCTTTTGAAAAAATTTTTTTTGAAATATTTTTTTCTTTCTTCTCTTTGCCAGAGTTTTTACATATTACTACAAAACTGTATATATAGCTATAGAGCATATATAGGAATACAGCACCTGCAACAAAAATGTACCAACACAATTACACATATATTGTCATTACTATTGTTATTTCCAATATCTGTTTCTAAATCAACTGTAGCATGCTTTTAGATGCTACAGGCTTAGATGTTCCATAAGAATGTATTAAATCACCTTTTAGTTACCACTTGCTGATATGTGTTTCAATGAGCCAAAGATCTATTCTGATCAAGTCATAGTTTTATATAATTTTGACATTCCAGACAACAGGACATCTTCAAAGAGAAGTGTTCTGAAGTCTGTTATAGTGAAGGAAGAGTAACTCAGGCTTGATAAATTTTTTTCATCCATGGGGAGCAGCGTGGGATATGG
>NC_034410.1:85291522-85324022 GCF_002078875.1 Numida meleagris
TCCAGAGATTCCAGAGATTGAACTACCTTTTTTCTATAATCCCAGTAGATGGTACAATCATCCGTATCCATGTCAAATTAAAGCATCAAATTTTAGTTAATATTATAACCTAAAAGATGGCAGAGGCAAGGCTAATATGGAGACGATACAGTTATTAAGTATATGTTTTGAACGGAGGCACTGCAAGTCTTTGCCCACTTCTTTGCAAAGGCTGATTCACATTTTCTAGGTGAAAATGATATCTTGTCATTTAGATGGAAAAGGAAGAAATCTTTTTCTACCAGAAAGTCCTTCCTTTCATGCTTTGTAGAGTTGTAATTCATAGAGACATTAGAAAATTGAAGTCTCCTGGATTTAAAGTAGAATAGACTATAGTAAAATAGGTGGAATCCTACCATTATAAAAAATACTCCTTACTGTGTTTTTAGACCCTTTTCCTTCTAGGTTTATGGGAGAGGATTTGAAGAGTTGTATTGAGGCACAGAGCTGGTGTGCTAGTGCTTGGATTATTGTTGGGGCTTTCTCGTAGGATTAATTAATAGTTTCAGCTGATACAGTGTTTGTAATTTAACAACACAGTATTTGGAATTCCAGGCACCTATCTTTTTTGTATATGTTTTATAAACTAAAAGAATAATGCTGTAAGTTCTGCACTCGCCTTCCTGTTATGCATTTAAATAGGAAGATTGTATTGTGCATATCAGTTTCTCTTCACAGAGAATGCAATTATTAAATTGTGATTATTCTCTTTCTGATAATATGAAAATTTTCCCTAAGCAAATAGTCAGAAAAAGTGAAATGACTTTAATTATTTTGATGCCATAGTGACAATTTCTTTTATTTTCTTTTTGGAAGTTCTTATTACTGATAGCCTTTTTATGACGACAAGTTAGGGACTGAGACATATTGCTAATAAAATGCTTTCCGCTCTTTCTTCTCATATCACATCCTAACTTGTGCAATGTTTTGACTGAGATTTTATGAAATCGAAATATCAAAGTATTGTACTCTCTTTTGCTTTTTGGCTCCCATTTTTAATTTGCTTTTGACTGCTTTGCACACACAGTATAAAAGGGTAAAGCCAAGGGAGGATTCAAATGTGATAAATGCTAAGTGTTGCCATAAATTAGAGGCAGTGAATACTGTTAAGTGCCTATGAATTAATCAGAGCAGCACCTAACTTTTCAGTGCCTGGGCCTCAGACAACAATTAAAATCTAATGTACTTAATATCCCTCTAAAGGGCATGGGCTGATGAGGAAGTAATTCTGAACGCTCGCGCAGGGAGTGAGGAACCAGCTGAGGCAGTTGATAAGAAATACAGTGTGATGTTTGAATCTGATATCTCAAACTGTTCCTCTCTAGAGTTTATTTGAGGGAGGACAGCAGAATTGTGCTGTCCTTAGGATATCTGTGATTTAGAACTCCATCTTAAGCTTAAATGAACCCATGTTGTCTTCCACTGAGACAGTCAAGACTACATCTTCTAAAAATGTCATAGTAATTATGATATTTTTCTGTTATTATATTTATTGTACTTATTCCTATTTAAAAGCAAGCACGCTGAGCTTAATTTTCTTTGTTTAAATTTAACTGGAATGAATTTTCACCTGTGAGATATAAATTGTCAAATGTCTTTCATGTCACAAATTCCTTTGAGAGAAATGAACGAAACTTTCTTCTCTTCAAGGTGAACTAATATAAGAGGAATATTGAAGTCTAGTCATTTAATGATTTTATTTAACAGTTACTTCAGATTTTTGCCTCTGTGCTATCTGTTTGCTCACAATTAGTCCTTCTCTGGAGCTCCTTTGTCTTGTTTTTCTTGCAGTATTGTGAGAAATTTCCCGAATCTACAACAGGCTAGACCACATCTAGATCAGCTTGTCCCTTAATGATGTCACCTCAAAGGCTAAGGCAGAGCTCAAAGAGATAGAAAATCTGCCTAGCTTGTGACGTTCAACTGAATGTTCTTATAGAGTATCCACCAAATATTTCCTTGAAATCTTTTTCCTCTAATGTGCACTCAGATAAGTAGAATCAGGTCTGAGGTCCCAGACTCTCAAAGAAATAATACATCATAAAGACAACACTAACTGTCTAAAATTATTAAAAAAATAATAAAAGAGAAACAAGGCAACAATATTAAGAATATTCATAATAATATTATTAATAAAACATTTTGTTTATCTCCAATTCTTTCTGCATTGTCCTATCCATTACCTACTTCAATTCTATTCATCTGTTCTCTTGCTTTTGTGTAACTTAATTTCTTATATGTTTAGCATGTTTTTTTAATTTAATTCCCAGCTTACTTTCAGTATTCATACCTCCTGTTTGCTAAAGATAGCACACAGAACTTTAATCGTCAACCTATTTGAATATGTCTCCACAGGGTGAAGTCTTCATATCTGATTTAAAATATCAAGTTGATCCAGATACTGCTCTTTTCACTGGTACTATTATATTTCAAGATCTCACTTCAATTGGCTTTGAAGCTTACCAGGATCAGGTTTTATATCCCTATCAAATATTTTTACTTATGATTTCCCTCTGACACAAGTTTCAAAACTGTATCACCTTGTTTTGGATGATTAGCAATCACAAAGTCATAGAAGTGGAACTGAGCATTGAGGTTTTACAGTATGTTAGAATGCTGTCTGCTAGTTACTTTAAAACAAATTTACCTCAAATGTAATGTGTAATTTACTTTGATTATACAAAAGTTATCTTGCATACCTGAAACGTTCATTAGATGAATTGAGGGAAAATGAAAAAGAAAAAAGATAGAAAGCATCATGTATTTTCATTGCATCCTTTGGAACACTATTGATTTTGTTTATAAAGGTCATTCTCTTCTCTCCAGATGGCATAGTGTATTTCATAGCTAGTGGTGTCCATTATTTAAATAAAATGTTTTTACAATATTTTTGGCTTAAATTATTCTATACAAATGTCAGTGAGAAAATTCAAGAAGTTCTGATATTATATGAGTGAGAGCCCTTCCATCTCCAAGAAAAAGGATGAAATAATTTAAAAGTAGAAGTCCCCTGAGCTAGGCAAAAACATACCAACTCCCTTCATTCTGAAAACTCTAGATTTGAAATTGGACATAAAAGACATACTTTTTTTAATATCTCCTTTCATTGCATAACTTTAAGCCCAAGGACTGATATTTAATCCAGTCTTCTGTGTACACCAATCCATTGAAGACCCTTTCCTTGCATCCATGTGTAATTTCTCTTCTTAGTAGTCTCAGTAACCACTACAAAGAAAGGATATTGCAATCTGTCTTATCCTTACTTTTTATATCTCACAAATTCTCTGTGTTTCATTTTCAATGTTACCAGAATTTTCCATGGGAAACCAAGGATAAGGAGAGGCTGGGGAGACTTGCTTGTTGTTTGTGGGACAACAGCAGTGAGGGAAGGGTGGAAATGTTGACAGTCATTGAAACCATCTCCACTCCACAGAGTTTCAACCCTGCTGGGTACTAAATATTGTTATTATGTTCTTCTTTCTGTTTGTTTTTTTTTTTTTTTTTCAAGTTAGACAATATGCTTTATTATAGCTGAAAAACTTTAAATTCAATATCATCTGTACCCAACACAACTGTCCCAGTTCCCAGCCTCATTTGATTCATACCCAAATTAATACTGTTTTGGGCAGGCAGGATCTGAACCAAAAGCCTCAGCATACCATTCATCTGGGTCTCAAGGGTTTCATACATGCTCAGATTATGCATGCCTTTAATCCTTTAGCACATTAAACAGCATGAATAGGACAACATCTTGGTCAACTGAAATCCTAAAACAATATTTAGATCAGTCTAACTGGTAATAAGCATCTTGTACTTAGCTGCTCCCCCCAAACACAATGTTTTTCCTGACAAGACTTTCCTTGCCCACTGGGTCAGGGAGCAAAAAGACCGAAACTTACAAATGATCCCCTGCTGGTTTCCAAATCCCTTCCACAGAATATCTGCTCAAAATCCTTTGGAAGAGTAGAAATATTTACTGAGGTGCACCTGACAGTAAAAGTTGTTTCAGTATTATCTTTTATTCACTTCATCTGTTTGGAGTTTTAAACGTCTTATGCTCAAACTACACCTGACTTAAAAGTGCAACAGCACTTTGTCATAGTTGCACACTCAAGCACTTCACTTAGTTAATGCTCTTTGTATCTACTACAGTACATATAAAATATCCACTGCAAGCTACAAATATTACCTATCTTTACTAGTCACTGCTATCCAGTCTAGGATTCTTTGGGGCAACAAGTGTACTGACAGTAACAAAGACATACAGACACCATAAAGGAATTGGATAACTTAGTCGATTAGATTGTCAGAAACAGGATAAACTTTATTACCATGGATCAGAGTGCCATGTGCTTGAGCCTAAACAGCAAGAACTTTGACTTTTATCAACCGGAAGTTAAGGAAAGCAAGAGACAAAGCTGGCTGAACTGCAACCTACTGGACAAACTGGAGAGCTAGAAGAAAATGAACAGGCAGTGGAAGCAGGGACAGGTATCCTGGGAGGAATATAGGGATGCTGCTAGACTGTGTAGGCATGGGGTCAGGAAGGCCAAGGACCAACTGGAAGTGGACTTGGCAAGGTATGCCAAGAAGAACATGAAAGGCTTCTAAAGGTGCATTGACCAGGAAGGGAAAGTCCAACAAGGCATACCCACCTAGTGAGCAATACAGGCAGGCTGGTAACAAAGGCAAGAAAAAGTCTGAGGTATTCAACAAGTTTCTGCCTCAGTCTTCACTTGTTCTTCACTTGCTCTTCACACATCTCTCTGAGTCAGAAGGTGGCTAATGGAGAACAATGTCCCTTCCCTGTAAGTGAAGAGTAGGTTTGCAGCCACCTCAGGAACATGTATATCCCTAAATCTATGGGTCTCATTGAGATGCATACCAGAGTCCTGTGGGAACTGGCTGATGTAGTCACCAAGACTCTCTTGATCATACTTCAAAAGTCATGGCAGTCAGATGAAGTCCCTGGTGAAAGGAAAAAAAAAGCACTATTTTTAAGAAGGGTAGAAAGGATGACTCAGAGAACTACAGACCTGTTAACCTCACCTCTGTGCAAGGGAAGATCATGGAACAGATCCTCCTGGAAGCTATGCTAGTGTACATGGAAGAGAGGTGATACGAGACAATGAGTATGGCTTCAGCAAGGACAGGTCCCACATAACCAATGTAGTGGCCAACTATGATGACGTTAGCTGCATCAGTGGACAAAGGAAGAGCCACTGATGCCATCTATCTGGACATCAGTAAAGCCTTTGATACAGTCCCCCACAACACCCTTCTCTCCAAACTAGAAAGATATGGATTTGATGGATTGACTCTTCCACAGACAAGGAACAGTTGCAGGATTGTATCCAGACTGTAGTGGTCAATGGATCAATGTCCGAATGATCTCAGTGACCAGTGATGTTCCTTGGGGTCAGTACAGGGACAGATGCTCTTCAATATTTTCATCAGTTACACTGACAGTGGGATTGAGTGCACCCTCAGCAAGTTTGCAGATGATACCAAGCTGTATGATGTGGTCAACAGGACTGAGGGATGGGACATCACCTAGAGAGACTTAGACAGGCTCGAGCAATGGGCTCATGTTAATTTCATGGGGTTCAACAAAGCCGAGTGCAAGGTCTTGTAGCTGGGTCTTGACTATCAATACAGTGTGGGGGATGAAAGGTTAGAGCACAGTTCTGTCAAAAAGGACTTGAAGGTACTGGATGGCAAGGTGGACATGAGACAGCAACATGCCTTCAAAGCCCAGAAAGCCAGACGGGGTTCTGAGCAACCTGATCTAGCTGTAGATGTTCCTATTCATTGCAAGGAAGCTGGACTAGGTGATCTTTAAGGGTTCCTTCCAATTCAGAAGATTCTTTGAATCTATTATTCTATTCTGTGAAATGGAAGAATACTTGTGGATATGTGAAGGTACAACTAGAGCAACTGGTGTGATGCAATTCAGAGAAAGAATAGCAAGTTCCCAGGATATATTAAAGCAAGCTAATTTAGCAACAACCACAGTTACTAGTACTATCAAGGAAGACAGTCACAAGAATTCATCAGGAAGATTGTATGTGGGACAAGTTATGTGTTCAGGAAATACAGGGAAGATTCATTGGGGTCATGCAGTAGCTATTTTATTAAGGTAGATTTTAAAAGAGTAACTTCTTTAGCATTATTAAGAGATTTAGAATGACTATAATAACTCTGAAATGCAGTTAGGGGCATATAGCGAAGAGGAAGAAGAGTTTTCAAGTAAAAGAGTTATGATGAACAAAGTGAAATGGTAATATATTAGAGAAAAATAACTTTAGCTTGCTAACTAGATAATTTCTGACCATCCAAATAAATTAACTAATAAACTTACAGTCTCAAATTTGGCAGTAGTGGAGAAGGAAATTAAATGTAAGATGGTAATAAGAATAGATTTTAAATCTCACAAAGACAAAAAGAGACTAGGGTTGTGATAGGAACTGTTAGATAGCCATTGTACCAAGAAGGCTGAAAAGAGAACTAATGCTGTTTATTTACACTGCATTTATAAAACATAATCTTGTGCTTTGCACCTCTGATAGTTACATCTGGAGGCAAGGAAAGACTATTATCATATCTTGATAAACATTTATTTTTTAGAAAGAAAATTTCTTTCTGTGAAACATAAGAAAGTGATCATAATTAAAGTCACAGCAGGATATTCTAGTGGTTCTACTGCTCCACAGCAATTAATGTTCGGTGCTATACTATTGTAGCCTTCTCATCTACACTGGGTAAAAGGACCACTTGGTTTGACTCTAAAAGGATAATTCCTTTATCTGAAGCTTGATACACTTTTGTACTAGGGAGCATGGTACTTATTTTCTAGGCTCACTTGAGAGTTTTATATAATTGTTTCACCGATAATGCAGGCACTTAGTTATTGTAGATGACCACAACCTCTTATGCTTCCTTTCAGTGGCATAGTGTATTTCTACTTTTTACTAAAGATCTTGATTTTCCTTTGGTCCAGAGAAATGTGATAGGTAAAGGGAAGCAGAATAGATATTATGTGAATATATCTAAAATAAATATCTATCAGATAGTTATCTAAGATTGTGAAGGAATTAATTCAATGACCCAAATAGTGCCTCCCAATACAATCTTTCTGAATCTCTCAGGTCTCAATCCCATGACTACATGCATTTAATTCTCCACCTGTCCCACCAATTCCTCATTAATCTCAGAGATTCAACACTTGCCTAAATCCCACATAATTCTCACAAATACACTGAATTATTTAACATTCCCCAACATCATCCTTCTCTGAACTAAAGATGTGCCTAGTAACTCTCAGGAAATTAATCACTTTTCCATCAAAAAAACATTACTCCTAACACATACAGGATATTTTCATACCCCAAATAAAAAATCTTCCTTCCAGATTCATAAATTTTCCCTCACCCCTTGTTAGAAGCATCATCCACCAACACCACTCCCTTTCTAGAAATGAGCAAAACCATATCCCATTGCAATAAGACAGAAAGATCTCCTGTGTCTAGTCCAAGTAGTTCTTCTAAATAAATCACTCCTACGGAGTCCTGTCTTCATGTTCTTTTTCCATGTAAAATATTTTGCATTTCTTTTAACTTATTGCCAGTACTTAAGGATACATCTTTCTCCTCTCAGTACTGGGAAAAAGGTCCCTTTATGATCACACGAGGAAAGTTCATTCAAAATACAGAAACATTGAATATTGAATGACGAATATTGAAATTATTCTTGACTTCAGCTGCATGATGAAAAGCAGTGAACCCAATCTGAAACTTGAAAAAATATCTTTCCAAACTGCCTTGCCATTATTACTGGCATACAGACAGTGGGAAAATCTTGTACCTAACTTTTGAGTGAACTCTTACTTATTTCAACAGGCTTACACTGAGATCTTTTTGTGATCATGTGTTTGATAAAAACTGAATATTGAGCACAACTCTTGTTGTGAGTAGTCATGTTTAAGATGGGCTGGTACTACACTTTCAGTTATTAAAGAGTGAATGTTTTTAATGAACACAGAGAAGACTACTGGCCTTAAATCCCACCTTTGCAATTCCCTGAGTTACCTAGGCAACATTTATATTCTCTTTATATCTGTTTCCTCCTGTGAATATTTGCTATAATAATACTTAACTAATACACAGGGGTGTTGTGATGTGAGCACTAATTAGCCCATGCCTTCACAGCATATTAAATCTTTGGATAACGGATGCTGTGCAAGTATCAATAATATTATTTTTAATGATATTTGTTTAAGCTATGCTAAAAGCCTTCAAAAATTAATCTCTGATTTTACATTTTCCTTCAGATTTCTCAAAGTGACTTATCTAAACATTAAGAAAATTCTTATGCAGAACAGCCAAGAGTAAGGGTAGCTACTTTTTAAAAGCAGATGTTTTAAAAGAAATGTGTAAAATTCAGGAAAGCTAGGGAATAGATAGGGGTTTCTGTCAAGTTAGGATGATAAATGAAAGGGCTCTAGTGGCCCCTCTGTTTGTTTAGACCTCTTGTTCCTGCTACAACTCTGCACAAAACTAGCATTGAAGTGTCTACTATTAAAACATAACATAACCTGACAATGATCAGCCCACAGGGCTTTTCCAAGAGAAGGCCATATTGTTCTGCGCAGGGAAGTGCTCTAGCATGAGATGTCCCAAGACATGAAGGAAAGCACTGGCTGCGGAAGACTTTCCAGTACATTAGTAGTATATGAAAGGAGATGACCACTTGTACATTAATATTGCCTTGTGCAAGAGACTGACATGTGGGAAAGCACTGTATGAGATTCTCTAAAGGCAGCTTGTTTTCCCCCTGCATTACAACAACAGGCACAACATGCAGAAGATGCTGGGTTTAATGATATAGGGCCCAAGAACATTTTTTTTGGATAGTTAAGTTACTATTTAATTTTTATATTGTGCAGATGACTGAACAATTACAGATCCCATTATTTTTTTACTATGCACTGTTTGTAAAACCACTACAGAATATTTACCTCAGAAACAGCTTAAAAATTTAGCATTTTATATACCAATCAGGTCATTTTTTTTTAAGCAGTTTTCTGCTAATGGCTCTGAAGTACTCTGTTTTTGACTCAGAGGATTTTCTCATGTAAGAGAACAGTGCGATATATTTAAAATCTTACAATTCAAATAAAGTCAAACAATCTGATGCTGCGTTGAAAACAATGTGAGAATTAAAGAAAACGAGCATGAAATTAAGAAGTATAATGATAATCTGTATTTTCATTATCTGCACATAGAGAGAAACTTGGACAGGATGATCTTGGAGGTCTTTTCCAGCCTTGGTGATTCTGTGATAGGGTGATAAATTTTAGTACTGGTGATATGTTGATCTGAATTTATTGTTGATTTTTTTGGTGTGTTTTTTTTTTATTGTTTTTGTTGTTTTCTGCTTTGTTTCTAACATTTCAAAAGGTCTATATGTTTCTACTTAAACAGTGTAAAGAGGAAATAAACAGTTTATTATCTGCTACCTCCATGGAACCGTACCATGTACAAAACTTTTCAGTTTGTAGAGGTGGTTTTCATGTATGCCTGAATTTCTCTAAAGTTTGCATGTCCCAGGGAAGATTATGCTGCAGCCAGCAGAATTTGCACAGCTTGATCATTTAGCTGATTCACTGACTCACTGCAGCTCTTTTTTGATGCCAGTTCCACTAACATGGAAGAGCTGGAAGGATTCCACAGAGGTTTATCTGGCAGATAGGGAATGTAGCTCTAGTACCTCCTCAAATAAAACATGAGCTGAATGGGCCTATACTATTGTAATAGCTCAAAATATTAAGGTTAGTTAGGTCGAGGACCAAATGAGAGTATGTATGAAGAATCAAAACTGAGCTGTGCTGAGAAGTGGGTACTCCTACCCAGACCAGCTTGAAACAGAAACAAATACATCTTAAAGATAAGTGTTCCTCACACTTCTCAGGCCTTATGGCACAGGGAAATACTTGACTGACATGTACTTTGCAAACTGTCATGAGAAAAATAAAAGATAGTTGTTGGAAAAATTCTGACAACTTTTTTAAGGATTACCTTTTTTTTTTTCTTTGAGTTACAGGTCTATCAGCTTTATTTTGGGGTTGTTTTTTGTTTGATCTGTATCACAGTAACACCAAACTAAGTGTTGGTATTGGCTAGTATGACCCTGGTGGGAACTCGATGTTTTTCTAGACTCAATTCTCAAGGAATATTTTGGTGAGTATTCTCTTATATTTCTCTAGGAAATCATACTAGGAGAAAAAAAAATGCCACCTGTCTGTGGAACTATGAAGACATATTCTCTTATGCTGACAGCACTCAAAAATAATTTAAATTTTGAAGAATCATCACAAACAATCAAAAATTGTAATTTTCTCACATATAATGAATATTCCCTCTGTTATTCACTAAATCAATTCATGCGGTCAGACATACAGTGAGAGAATCCAAGATGTAGAGAAATTAACTGTAGAAATAAATCAGCAAATCAAACTTTTTGCATTTAATAGACTGCTGCACATTCCCTCCAGTTTCCAGCTTTGCATGAACATATGTTTCTTCTTTTTTGTTTGCTAGAAAGCACTCAAGGGAGCTCTATGATGATACACAATCCGAGTTTGCCACTGCCTCCCTGTGCAGGTGCTTTGCTCAGTTCATGGACACTACAGTACATGAGTGATTCATTCTGTTTACAACTATCCTACAACAGGACAAACTCAAGGAAAGTGTCTGTACCACTGCAGGCTTTCCCCAGTGTCTTAGGAATGATTAAATGTTCCCATTGAAGCAGATAATGAGGAACTCTGTGGGAAAAGAGGCAATTTTTTTTTGCTGCGTTTACAGGCACATTGTCTGAGATGCCAAGAATATGATTATTAATGTGCATGTAAATATTCTAGATCCACACAACATCAGCCCTAACTCAGATGTTGAAATTATGACCAGCTATCAGCAGGTGGTGACTAAATGATTAAGTGCCAATTATAGTTCTAAATATAATTTTATTAATTGCAGCTTGATGCAAGTATGATGGTATTTAACAAACATATCTCAGTGCTCAAGATCATAATTGAGGATCATACCTAATTTCTAGTTCCTTAAAATCTGGGATTTAGGTTTTAAGGGTTGACATTACAGGGACCCTAGGATATGGGTACCTCACCAAGGGGTCCCCCTACTCTTCATCATGTGTTATCAGTGGCTATCTAGAAAGTCTGGGCAACTTCTTTTTCTTGTGCTTAACAAAAGCCACAGTAAGAGCACACAGAACAGGAACTTGGGTCTAAACCTGGCCACTGCTCTTCTGCAAATGCTGCATATAAACCTAGGATGCCTGCCTCAACTCTAAGAATTAATGCTCAGACTGCTCTTGACTTTGTTTCAATAGAATGTCAAGACCCAACAGGCAACGAGGAGGCCAAAAGTGTTTTCTTGATCACTGCATTTTATATAAATAATTAAATATGTATTGGAACATGGTTGAAAACATAAGTTATTGCTTGTAAGGAGCCTAGCCCATTGGATGTTCAGTTGCTGCCTCAGTGGATGTTTAATGATGTTGAGCATGGTGTAGCAAAGGCAATAGGATATAACAAATATGCAGACTCCCTGGAATACACCATTTGGAGTAGCTGAGGCACTTCACAGGGGCATAGGAAATGTGAACTGAGGCCTGCTCAGGCAAAGGAGGAATTTGAGCTCTGGCCTCCCACATAGTTGGTCTGTATTTTAACAAGCAGAGTACTGTAAAGAAGGCGAATGCTTCCCTCTGGGGTCCCCTGTGAGACAGAGCTCATCAGACAGGAAAAGATGACTGAGTATTCCAGATGGTAATATTTGACTCAGATGAAAAAGGTGGTTTGAATCTCAGAATCTCTGGGCCCTATTTTGCTTCATTTAAAATAGGATTTCAGCAGCTTCCTTTTCATGCTCTTTAAGTTCAATGTGAATTCTGGAAGGAGTCTTTTGTTTGAATTGCTTTGCAAAGATAGTTTTATTCCTGAAGAGAGTTTCCTTCAGCAACTTCTTGTTTAGGAACAAAAGTCCTGCTATTGTCATCACCACAAGTAGAATTTTTGTGGGGGGTCTATTTATATTCTCCTTTGATATTTTTCTGTTTTAGCTGGATAGAAGAGAGAGTCTGAAAAAGTAATGTTCAAAAAACATGTCCACAAGAGTCAGTTTTCTTATGTTAGATAACAGTCCACAAAACTCAAAGTAGCTAACTTGTCCTTGCAGACTGACTGCAACTCAAAGAATAATCTAGAGTAGATTCCTGCACTTGTGAGCACTATTTAAAAGCAAATAAACATGCAGTTCAGTAACTATGGTAGAATATAGACACAGAGCCATGCAGAAAGGAAGACAACTGAATCTTTTTTACTAAGGGAAGAATTGCAGTGAAGAGCCATTATGCAGATGTTACAACAAACCTAGTTTGGGCTGTGTCGATAACTGTATCTCAGGAATCTCCTCTGGTTTACAAAAAGAGTAGGGTGGTTTTCTAAACCAAATAATTTGGAGAACAGAATAGATGAGACCCAAGAAACGTTACATTTTGCTTTTTTGATGTGTTGTGGGGGAATCATATGTAGCAAAAGGCAAAACTTGAAGATGTATGAAGTTGTTTTTTCCTGTGATACTGTAATGTACACTGAGTTACATTAGAATATGGGGTAATTTGTGTACTGAAAGTTTTAATTTTATTGTAGCCAGTTTTTTGTTTGCTTATTTCCAGGAAATAGGAAAGAAGCGGGATTATAAAATCAGTGTTGTGGTGTTAAACCTCTTACTTTACAGTTCAGTCTATAACAAGAATAGGATATTTACAGTAGTTCACTACTGGCCCAAGACACAGAATGTTCTGCAGTAAAAGAGTAGGACTGAGAAATCATTTGGGCACTATGGTATTATAACTACAATGTTTTTTCAACATAAGTTTCCCTAAGAAAATGAGAAATAATTCAACCTTCCACTTATGACCTTAATATTTTCTTCATCTTCGTTGAACATATTTAACAACAATGCAGTGAATCAGATTGTTGAGCAAAGCTATTCAGTGGTCAAATGTATGTTGTCAGAGAGTTCATGAAAAAGTCATTAGTTCTCCTCCCCTTCTCTTTCACTGTCAGGCAGAATCATATCATAAATATAGCCACTTGTCTAGCAGGATATCAATCTATCCAGGTATCACCCACTTCCTGTCTCTGGCCATATGTTTCTGTTATTTATGTCAAGAAAATAGCATTTACACAACCGCTGCTAGTTGTTTACAGAAGTTTAACTCCTGTGATATAGTCCTTCTTGTGTTGCATGCTTTTAGCCCATAGATAATACATGAGATTGTACATTTTAAAATATGCTACCACATGCATGATAGAATAAACACAGACTTAAACTGACAGCACCATCTGCCAAACACAGCTGATGTCAGGGGAATGGTCTCTGCACAATATTCTGCTGCTCCCCAATGAGATAAGGTTATTTTTTCTCATGGTACAACTACACTAAATTCTGCTTGTTCATCTAGTACTTAAATTGTTAAAAATCTCAAAAGTAGAAGGCACTCAGAAACAGGCCTTCTAAGAAACACTGCAGAGGAATGGTGGCAATTGAACAATTCTCACATACATTTTTCTTACTCTCACGTGTAAACACATTCTTGTTTACATATTTAGACCAGAAATAAACCTACAAGCAATGTATACACGACACCTAGATACTCAGTGCTCCGACGTCATGGAAAATTCATAACATTAATCTTTAAATGACCTATATGAAAATTATATAGGGCAATCTGCCTTCAGATTCAGCATAGCTCTCTGCAGTGAAATAATAGCAAAAGTTATTTTTTTCCTACTATATTCCCAAATTATTTACAGTCCCTAATGAAACTATAATATAAAGGTGATACTTAACTTTTTTTCCTTTTAATATTTTAAGATTCATAAGCATTTGTCTTTGTATTTGTACTTGTATTCATTATCAAGATCTTACTTTATTAACAGATTTTGTCCTGGAGATAACAGATAGGACTGGGAGGGAAAGAAAATCCTTTTTGTGTGTCCTACAACAGCAGCAAGCTCAAAGCTTCAAAGTCCCCGAATGTGTGCAAATCAACACCTACAAAGGAATGAAATAGAGTCTTCACTCAATATCTTATTGAGCATATTCCTGCCATACAGTCCTCAAAACCTACAGGTGGAGAATGACCTTAGTCAAGCTAGCTAGAAGCTAGAAGGCCATTTCCTGGATCCTACTGACAATGACAGTTGTCCACATCTTGCACTGTGATAATCTCAAAACCATAGGTTGCTAGAACTATCATAAGCTTAAATTTCCCTGAGCATACTTCATATTCTACTTGAAGGTCTCTTTGTAATCCCGTATAGTTGGTAGGTTCAGAAGTCCCAGATTAATTGGTGCTGTCAATTTACAGATTGACACTTCTATGTGTATCCAGAATGCCCAATGCATTCTGGCTTCATCCAGCTAATTTTACATGCACAAATTGCAGGTGCCAGGCATATTTGGCACAGTTCAGGAGTGCCTGGACAAAACTATGAGTCCTCCTGGCAGCTGGGCTTGAGGAATATCCATAGAGGAGCTTGGAATTTCATATTCAAATCCTAGATTTGCCTGATAGAAGCTACTTCTCCCATATGGATTCATTACAATCATGGGACTGTAGGCTTTGATTCTGAGAAGATGTTCTAACCCTGGCCTACTTGCTGGTATCCCAATTTCATTTTGCATGGTGAAATCACATTGGTTCTGGTATTGTCAAGGCCTTCTCTCACTGCATATGGCTGTGGAATAAGGTTTGTGCTGTTCTATATTCCTATCTGATGTAGTGCAATTGAATTCAAATGTAATATTTTGTTTCATATGATTTATTCCTTGCTATTTATTGACATCAGTACCAGAAGATTTTATAATGAGATAGTAGTAATAGTAAATGAAGTATATGACCAGTTTATTGTGGTTAATTCTTCTTATGTTACTGTACTACTTGTAAAACAGAGTATCTTTGAGAAATCTTCCTCTAAGAAAACCAAGGTTTAGGTTTTCTTGTTTTTTATACATGTAATTTATTTGGAAAAAAAAAAGATAAGCATATTCTTGTTTACAAACATTGTAGCAAACATTGTAATATTACAAAATTGTAATATTACAAACATTGTAATATTAAATTTGTAACAATCTTCCATTTTTTGAACATCATAACAACTGTATTTAACAATAAATACCTAAAAGATGGATTTTGCAGTCACTGCTACAACATTATCTTTCCTAATATTTGCATCATTTTGTAAAATGCATATAGAGGCTAGTGTGGAATAAACTAAAATTGAATATAGATTAAATTCTTGAATTGCTACTGTAACAAATCAGTCTGCTTACATGGGATTATATGATGCATGAATTTTTAAATTAAGTAGTTTCTTGACCTATGAAATAATATCAGTAAGGAACTACTGAAGCTAGCATTCACTTTAGAAATATTTGTTAAACTATTACGGTTTTAGATTAATAAATACTAATTTACTTAATATTAAGCCATGGCGGTAAAGAATGTTTCTGGCTTTGTTTAAATGAGTGTATTTATTGTGTAAGATGTTACTAATAACATGGACAAATCACTGTTTTTTCATATTTATCAAAATTTTCATCTTTGCAGAATTTTTTCCTACTCATATAAGTTTTAAACCCCCTAATTTTCCTACTAAGCTTCACTTTCCTACTTTGCTTTACCTCTTATTACTAAATTCAAAATAGTAAGATGTATTCATATTTACTGCTTATCTTTGAGATCCACAGTATTTTAGTTTCTGGAGTTCAGTATTTTTTTGCTTTTGCAATTCCAAATAATTTCCTGTTAGCTTTTTCCATTCGGTCTCCACTTCATACTAGGTATTGCCCAAGTCTAGAGGGTACACTAGACTCTGAAAGTTATTTGGGATTGGCAGAAAAATAGAACATGTAAACAAAAAGGTTTAAAATACTATCACATCTCTTCACTTAAAATTTTGGGGACTATGTTACTTATATACAGGTAAGACAACTAAATTTACATATAAATATGTATATATACATATATATACTTGCAAATATACTAGATGATAATCTGATGTTAATGTGTTAACTCTGGAGCCATAAAGTTTCTTCTAAAACTTCAGATATTATTATTATTAATATAAATCTTCTTGGTGGGTAGGTTCATCTTCACATTAGAAGATATTTGCTGAACAGTTTGGTACAATTGAGAAAAATACCTGATAGGTACATTCAATAACATTATTATGTAGGTGACATTACACATATAAATGCCAAAATGATGGTATATAGTTGTTATTAAGAAAGTAAACTTCCTTCTGATCACATCACTCCTATGTATCTAATTTATCTGTTAAAACTAATTGGATTTGTAGAAAAATAAGGAATAGAGGACTAGAGTTACTATAAAACAAAGAAAAAATCATCCTCTTCACAGACTTTTAAAAACTATATTTTTATTCATGAATTGGGCACCGAACAGATAAATCGATGAGACTGACCCTGTAGAACTTATGTGGAACCCATGTATCGAAATATATATTTAAAATATAGCAGTAACTTCAAATTACTACCTACTTCACCTCAGCTGTAAACACAGAATTCAAAGAGCAGTCTTACTGTGGAAATGGAAAAAAACACTCAAACTAGGGAAAATGATCAGTGTAATTGCTGATACCTTCTTCTGCTAAATCAAGACTTGGAGCAATCCAAATCTAGAGTCTTTTATGCCATATAATATCTGATTATTCTCAAGTATGAGGTTTTTGTATCTTCTGCAAAATGTGTTTGTCTATTTGTTTGTTTTTTTAGCTTGCAGTCATGGAATTTTAGAATAGTAGAAATTGTAGAATTTTAGAAAATACAGGTTGGATGGAATTTCACCTCTAGCCTCCTTCTCTGAGAACAGTTAGCCTTAAATTTGACTTTGGTTGCTCAGGTCCTTTTCTGAGCCCAGGATGGAGAGGATGGAGTTTCTATACTATCTTTCAGCAGTTTCTTGCAGTACTAGACTGACATCATTTTTTTTCCCTGCATCCCATTGGAATTTCATGTGTTGAACCTTTTAACTGTTGCCTCTTGTCCTTTTGCTGTGTGTCTCTGAGGAGTCTGTCATCCCAATAAGCTGTTCTACCCTACTTTGGGCAGTGGAAGACATCAATTAGATCTCCCCTTATTAACATTATCCTTTCTAGGCTAAACAAACCCAGTGCCATCTGTCTCGCCTCGTACATCAAGTGCTCAAGCCCAAGGCAACTGAATGATGAGTTTCAAGAATTTTACACATGCACGCTTCTACTTATTCATTCCGTATTTTATTAATATTGGTCCATATTTGGAAAGACAAACAAAGAGTAATGAAGTTGTTGAAGTTATTTTCCTGTACTGCCTTATCATTTTCCCACAGCTGAAGAAGGTAGGAAGCCAGAGAGAAAAGGAAAAAAAGAGTGGAAATGGGAGGCACAGTAAAGAGAGACTTGCCACTCCTACTTTGTAAGGCCCAAATATAAAAAGGGGAGAAAAAAATAATTTATACTTAATTTTTGATTCTTCATTAAAAAAAAAAAAAAAGTAGATGAAAAATATTATTGATTTCCTGTGGACTGGGATTCCTAGGAATTGTTAGACTTTGTATATAGTTTTCAGATATTCATATATATATGTATTTGTATATATTTTTCAAATATTCAGATATTTATGTGGTATGCCTTTTCTTCTCTCAGGAAGTCTTCCCATGTTGACTAGTTTCCCTTTGCACTTAATACTGCCTCATTACATAAGAAAGAAGAGGCAGAATCTGAATTGTTAAAGAAGTAGTAAAAATGACTTTATGGTTATCAGAAGGATGGGCTGTACAGGGCAGCTGATGTTCTTTAGGAGTGGCTTAGCTCACTCTCAGATCCCAACTGAGTGTTGCCATACAGAACTGATAAAGAGGAAAGTCACTAGGGTATGCTACAAATGGTTAGTGAAATGGAATGGTACCTGTGAATTAGAAGATATATGAGTCTTCACATTTCTGTAGGATTTTTTGGCAGTAAAACTTCAGTTTTTCCCCGTTAACAGAGTGAAACAACTCAGCAAACTAAAGCTGTATGTAAAAAATAGCCTTATACTTACCTTATTTAGAGATGCAACTATAAGTGAACTATTTTAACTAAAATAATTGTCTGTGAAGATGTTAATTGCTTTGGGAACCCTGCAGAGTGATCAGAGGATAAGATCTGATCTTGAAGTGGTTGACCATTTTTATTCAAGTAAACTGAATCAACAAACTTTAACTAGCAGTTGTGAACACATTACTCAGCTTCATTATCTCCCTACATTCTTTCAGGAGACTATAGAGAGCTGTGTATTCAAGCTGTTTTAGTAGGCTTGTTTATTATTTAAAAATATATTTTAATAATGTAATGATACACAAGTTGCTGCTGCACAGAAAATACAGGATCACAAGCTCCTGTATTTTAAGAAATATCTCTTGGCTGAATATTTCTCACATGCAAAGAAATGCTGGGAAACTAGAGATATTTTTCCTTGTAGTTTCATTTTATTTGCAATATTGATTTTGTCCAGAATTTTCAGAAGTAGAAGACAAAGTTGAATTCTACTAACTCTGCTTCAACTACTAATTAAGTGCAGTGAAATGTTGAGCAATTGAAGTAAAAACTGTCCCATATATTTTCCTGGAACATTACTGTACAAACCTTAGTAATATCAAAGTTAGCAAATATTTTTATTTGTCTTTCAGGCGAATAAAAAGAGAGCCATAGGCCTATGTAATGTCTATATGTGCTCTATAGAGAGGGACCCGTTTCCTCAGATTCAGAGAACAAAAGAAATTTTCTCCTCTGCAGTTTGCCTTAAGAGCAAGTATTAACATATCAGGGGTTTTTCGTTTTGTCTTGTTTTTTTTACTGGATCTTTAGACAATTATAATTAAATCACAGTTTACTTTCTAAACATTGCATTGAACAGCTAGATGAACACATCTGAAAGTAACATTAATATCCTTTTATTATCTTGTCAAGGAGAAGAAAAATCAAGAATGATCACAATAACTTTTTTTTTCCTTATGGTAAAGCTTTTAAGGTGTTACTCTCCTGTTCATATATGTATGCTATTACTAAGCCCTTCATATTCTTGGTTTAGGATGATTTCTGGCATTCTCTTATTACTAGTTTTCTTGAGATTACACTGAGTTTCCATATTTTCCTCAGATTCCAAGAATCTCACTAGTAATTCCTGCCAGTCTCAATCCAGCTATTAATTCTGAACCAGTACCCCTTTTGCCTCTGACTGCGTCTCCTCAATCAAGGAGTTCTTCAACACCCTCCTTCCCTCCTCAGCCTTAGGGAACACCACACATTTCACACCAAGACCATACTGAAATGGGTGAGGAAGTAGGGTAGGCAGCCAGCAAATGCTGAGATTTAGCAGTACAGAATGTGTAGCCCTGGGCCTTATTTACTTAACTCCATTTACCCTTTTCTGAATACTCAATTATTAATTTCCTCATGGACTTTCCTTTTATGATTTTAGTCCCTCGATGTCAGGGTGAATAATTACAGTGAAAGCTGTTCACAGCCTCAGCTTCTTTGTGATGCAACATGACTAGAAGAGATAACCTGAGAAACTCTTAACACTGGAGAAGTGCAAAGAGATATTCAGAAGCTTGCCTCTTATCTAAAGTCAAGTACATTTTCACAGGAATTTTAAAAAGTATATTTTGGGGCAGACTGCCATGTCTGCCAAATTTTAGCTTCAAGTATTTGGAGATGAAAGACTATCTGAAAAAATCAGCTTCTTGCAGATTCACAGTGCAGAAGTTTTTCAGCCAATGTCACTTATTGATGACATCTAAAAATATGCTTGCCATCTCTCCCCTCATGACCTGTCAAGAAAATAAACCACATTGTTTATAAACATATTTTCAGAGGGCTTTTTTGGAGGGGTGGGTGGGACCGTTTGAAATATGAGGTTTAAATTTGACTTACATGTAAAGGTTTTAATCAGCTACAAATATAACAGTAAAAAGATCATACAAAGGAGACCTGGCAGGCCTCACTAAGCATGTATAAGAAAAGATCACCAAAAGTGGATAAGATTCTGTTCTTCATATGGATGATAAGTACCATTACCCATTACTCCACCACATCACCATAGCTAATGAGCATCTGGACTATTTGGTCTGAAAATTTCTCCCTCACACTCTAAACTTTTTTTTGCCCAATATCACATACAGAAGGACAAGAAAAGTTTGCAAGAAATCTGCATGGGCAAAGAAGGATCTCCTTAAAAACACTCAGGAGAAAGAAATACAGAAACAAGCAAAGACAGAAACAGCATCAGATCACCCAGGAGGGGAGAATACAGAGAGCAGTCTAAGCATGCAAGGATAGAGTTAGACAAGCCAAAGACTGACTGAACTTGAATTGAGCTATCTTCATCGTCTACCTGGATTTGTGCATTTAACACTGTCTTGCATCCTTGTCTCAAAAATGAATAGAGACGTGACTTTGATGGATGGACCACTCAGTGGATGAGAAATTGTCTTGATGGTCACACTGAAAGAGTTGAAGTCAATGGTTTAATGTCCAGATGGAGATTAGAAATCACTAGTATCTCCTAGAAGTCTGTACTGGAACTAGTATAATTTAACATTTTTGTCAGTGACATGGACAGTGGGATCGCACCCTCAGCAAGTTTGCCGGTGACACCAAGCTCAGTGGTGCGGTCAAGACACTGGAATGAAGGGATGCAACCCAGATGGATTTTGACAGGCTTGGGTGATGGGAGAAGTGGGACAAAGGTGGGTGAGGACTTGGAGGTAGCGATGGTTTAAAAACTTGACTTGAATCAACAATATGTACTTGCAGCCCTATTAGGCATCAGAAGGAGTGTAGCTAGTAGGTTGTGGGAGCTGTTAGTCCTCCTCTATTCCACTCTCTTAAGACCCCACTGGGAGTCTTGAATTTATCTCTGGAGCCCATAGAGTAAGAAAGACATGGACATATTAGAGCTGGTCCAGAGGATGGCCATGCAAATGATAAGAGGACTGGAGCACCTATCCTACACTGTCAGCCTGAGAACATTGGGATTATTTAGCCTAGAGAATACTGAGCTATGGGAAGACCTTCTAGCAGCCTTCTGGTACTTAAAGGGGACTTATAAAAAAGATGGAGAGTGAATTTTTACATGAACAGACAGTGATAGAACAAGTTAGAATGGTTTTAGACTAAAAGAGGAGAGATTTAGATCAGGTTATCACCTGATCCTGAACCAGGATTTCCACCTGAAGGAAATTCTTGACTCAGAGGGTTGTGAGGCACTGGAACAAGATGCTCAGAGATATGAATGCTCCATTCCTGTTCAAGACTAGGTTAGATGGGGCTTTGGGCAACCCGGTCTAGTGGAAGTTGTCCCTGTCGATGGTGGGGCTTGGAACTAGATGGTCCCTACCAATCCAAGCCATTCTATGAATCTATGATTCATTGTATGAATTTGGAGAGATTGTAAAAGACAACATGAAAGTTTTCTACAGATCCATCAGCAACAAAAGAAAAACTGTGGATAATTTGGCCTTGCTACTGGATGGGCAGGGACTTGATGTCAAAGCAGCGATGTGGAAAGTCTGAGGCTCTTCCTGATTTCTTCATCTTACTTTTCATTGATAAGACTTGTCTTCAGAAATCTCACGTCCTTGACATCAGTGGGAAAATCTGGAGTAAAACAGTTTAACGTGTCAGTGGAGGAAGATGTAGTTATGAAAAATATGAACCAGCTGTGACTGGTAAACAAGTCAATGGGACTTGATTGAATGCAACCACAAATGTTGAGGGAGCGGACCAATGTCATTGCAAGTCCACTTATGGACTCAGCTTTAGTGCTTTCAGCACTGTGGCCCATAGCATGCTTGTTGACAAACTGATGGAATAGAGTCTAGATAAGCTGATGATGAGGTATGATGAGGCAGATTGATGAAGCCAGCCCATCACTAATGGTGAACTCAAAAGATCAGTACTGGGGCCAGTACTGTTTAAGATCTTCATTAATATCCTAGATGATGGAACATAGTGAAAATTTTCAGATGACACAAAGTTGGAAGGAATAAGCAGTATACCAGATGTTTGTGCTACCATTTAGAAGGACCTCAACAATCTGGAGAACTGAGCTGTTAGGGATATCCTGAAGTTTAGCAAAGGGAAACGTTAATTTTTGTTCAGGAAGGAAGAAGCCCCAGGCACTTACACAAAGAAGCCAAGGACTGAGTATCCGGAAAGTAGCTTTGCAGAAAAGGTCCTGGTGATCTGATGAGCACCTAGTGGAACGTGAGATAACAATGTGTTCTACAGCAAATGTGGCCATCAATACCAGGACGGCACTATGAAAAGTATCACAAGCAGATCAAGGGAGGAAAGAGCTCATCTATTTCAGGGATCCTAGTTAAGCCAGAGGCTTGGCTGGGTTTTGTATTGGTCAAATGACTGTATGAAACCATGTCTATGACTGAAAATGACACTTTTTTTCTCTAAAATAGCCTTTAGTTTAGGCTTAATCACTGGAACAAAAACCTCATACAAAGTTTTAAATACTTTAATTCAATTTTTAAAGTTACTTTAATTAAAACAAACCTGAATATCTGCATTATAGCTTTGTGTCAAAAAATACTAGTAGTTCTACTAAAATTGTTTTTAAGACAGATTTAGTTAAACAGAGCAAGCAACTCACAGTTGACCTTAGAAAATTTTAAACTTGATTAGCTTTGATTTGATGAGAAGAACCATATCTGCATGAAGGAAGAAATTAATGTTAATCACCTTCATCTGTCCAAGAGTTCTCAATGAAGTTCTGACTGAAATCAGCTGAAAGGGACAGTCATGTCAGAAATTGAATCATTCCACCTGTTGTGGACATCTGTTCACAAACAAAATCACCTTTCCCTTATAACTTTCTCTTCATGTCTTGAAAATAGAGTCCAGAGAAATGGTTAAGACTATATGCACTGCTTTTACATTACTTAAAACAGATGAAATTTATTCCAAGATGAGCATTTGCACTAGTTCAACTTGATTTTTTTTTTAATTAAAATGAAGCAACATCTGAGAAAGCAACATCTGAGAAAGCAACATCTGCATAACTTTTATGCAGTTATTGATCCATCTGTATTATTTATTTTGGTTTAGTTACCACAAATAGAATAATTATATTAAGAGAAAATAAATTCTTATTTTGTTCCTTAATTTATCCCTAGTAAGGAGTTTCTCTAGTAATGCCTGTTTAAAAGTTGTTTCCACTCTCATATTTAAGGAAGGAATGAGGTGGACATAACAATGAGCTCCATTTTTCTTTCTACAAACAACATTATAAAATGAGCTCTAATGGAAAAAATACATACTCATCGCAGAGAGATGTTAGGTCTCACCTTCTCTTCTTCATTGTGCACAAGTAGCTGGAAGCAAGGAAAAAATACAGTTGCTGTGAATAAGCCCATTACCCATGTAGTATTTTGGGATGAGAGAAAAGTGTTCTTAAGAAGAAATGAAGTAACTGATTGCATACCTAAAGAAATCAGGGAAGGACTAAGCCACATTACAGTCAAAAACATAACACTGCAAGACTGCAAAATTACTTTCTTGTTGTTTGTTGAAGTGACATAGCCTTACATATATACTTTCAAAATATCTCAAACAGTTTCTTTAACTGTTTTGTCCTTTGAGTACTGTCTATCTACGGGAAATTGGGCTCTATTCTTGTATCTTTTATATTATTGGCCACAAATAAATTTTGTAGCAGTAGTTTTCATAGGTCATCTAAATGAAGAACAGGATAGAAAACTAGCTTTTCAAAATTAACTACTTTCTAATTTTATGGAAGATCTCCATTTTATTTTGTTAAAAAATGAATAGATCTTTCTAGTCATCTTCAAAGGACCTCCTTTTCAGTGGGCTGATAGTCAGAAGTTGGAGGCCTGCTTCTTTTCTGGAAAAGAATTTGATTATACCTGAAATCCTTTTTGTTTACAAAGAAAATGCATAATTTTTCTTTTCCTGTAGTATAGAATTCATGAAAAAAAGGTGAAATAAGACTCCTGGGGCAAATTTATCAAATCAGCTGATAACATCAAACAAAAATAGTAATAAGAACAGCAGCAAAACAAACAAACAAACCCCTATACAGACAACCAACAAACAACCAACCAAGCAAACAAATAAAAATAATTTTACTAATATGTCCTAGCAAGTCACTGAAGGACCCAGCTCAGCCCTAATACCTATAGTGGCAGACTTTTTGACAAGAAAGTGAAGCAAATGCACTATCTCTCTTTCTTTCAAACTCTTGCTATATTTGCATCTGGAAATACTAATTTCTGTGTGATGTATTAAAGAAGGATACTAGAAATACACTGAAGGGAGCTATGAGAATATAAGAGCCCATGAGCTGATCTATTAAAAAATATGAAATTAGTTTTTTGTGAGAGCTGAATAAGCAACAGCAAAAGAGAAAGTTACTTGCAACATCATGCATGACAAAGTCCTATGATTCTACTAATGGTAAGAAGAAACATCCATGTTGCTTTTTTTTATTTTCAAAGCCAACCAAAATATCAAACTGTAAATCACATCATTACTGCTATACAAAGATTAAAGTGATGCAAGTAGACAACTCATGGGACATGTCAGGGAGGAGGAACTTGGAAGAAAAGCTTTAGATGTAGGAAAGCTGTTTGTCTTCCTTATATCCACACAGCTTACCTCGTCCTGGTAGCCACAAATCTCCCCTTTCTCCCTCCTTGCTCCTTCACATTGGAAATATTTCCTGCCTGCCTTTAGAGTAGATACCACTTACACTCCTGTGCCTGGAAATATAGCAAAGTAATAAATAATTGACCAAGTTCTGGAACAAAAGACTTACATGCACTACGCTATACTAGTATACAAGTTGCAGTGATAGAATAACAAATATGGATGCAAGCTGGACTTCAGAGATTTTTAGTTACAAATGCTATTGATCCCTTACAGTACCTTTGCTCTCCTGGGACTTTTCTGGTAAGTAAATATAAAACCTACCCTCTTGCACAGTATTCTCTGATGGACTTTATACTCTACATCATCCTCCTTTTCTAACAGACAACATTAACTGTTCCTAGTATTTTTTGCTTGTGTAGTATTTTTCAATGCCATTTCTGTGATCAAATATCTAAGTTACTTAGTAGCTACGTGCATGGTGGTAACTGCACCAGATGCCCAGGATTTTCCTGAAACATTGCATGTTTCAATCCATACAGGAATATGCCTGCTTTATCAAATTGTGTGCTTTACAAAAACAAAAGGGCACACATTACTTCAAGTCTCAAAACACTCCTTCTCAGATTTTTTTGTGATTTAGGCTAATGTTACACAAAGAATGCCAGGCCCAGTTCTTCACTAGAGAATGTAAAGAAGCTTTTGCATCTGATTTATTAAGATGTGAGTTAGGAGAGATCAATGCCCCAGAAATTATCTACTTTGAAACCACAATAAATTTATGTTAAAAGATACCATCAAATCTGGTGATGGTGAATTCTCTGTAGATAAGTGGGGCAATGGTGGTGGAGAAGATCACCTTCTGAATTAGGGTCCCTATTCGCATTGTCTTCTGGAGACATCTTCAAAGAATTTGGAGATTGCTGTTGCCCCATCCTTTCTATGTCCCCAGGTCTTTGTGGAGCTTGTGCTCCTGAAATATATTTTTAAATCTCAGTGATCATTCTAGGCTTTTGAAAGTGGTAATGAATTTTATAGACAACACTAAGATGCCTTCAGTATTAGAGAAAACTGGGTAGTTTTATTTAGATGCTGAAAAGTTCATGTAGGCACTGAGACTTTTCTTGCAAAAAAAATTTATATTTTTATATTTTATTTTATATAATTTAATTATATATAATTATAATATATAAATATAAATATATAAAATATATATAATATAAATATATATTTTATATATATTTATAAATATATACAGATATATATAAAATATATAAAATATATAAAATATATAAATATATATTTATATTTTATATTATATATATTTATAATTATTAATTAACATCAAATTATATTTCATTGAGTAACTGGCAATAATATTGGATATTTCTAAGAAAGTTCTGGTATAAAATACACATGAAAAGACATTTTAAAAAAATTATGAGAAATTATGTCTATTTTCTGCTCATAACATCTCAAAATAAACAATCACAGCAAATGAACTGTGATTATATAGACAAAATGAATGCCTTATGTACTGCTAAGCCACAAATATATTGCAATTCATCACTTTGAGGTTTATGAGCTATTCGTGTTTAGATAGATCACCTAATCTTTTCTGATCAATCTATATATGCATCTGTAACAAGATGTATTGTGTGAACCTCTACAGAGTTGTAGCACTGCTGGTATTATATATTATTTGTTCTGCATATTCCATTTTACCTCACAATCAATGCTGGAAATTTCTGATGTCAGAACGATGCCTGCTCTCCATCTTACAATGATAATTACTTTAGCTGCAGAGTTGTATTTATGGTTAAAGCTCGAAGGTAGTATTTTTTTCCTGTTTTCTTGCATGTTTATTTAATTGCTACGTTGTTATGAAATGGGTAAGTTATGAAAGTACTGATTTCATTAGAAACTTTGATTATATTTATTTATTACCCATAAATAGTAAAATGGAGTGACTTTCATTTAAAGTTTACACTGGCTCTGAAGACTTTAAATACAATTACTGGCAAGCTACTGTAGTAGACACATGGTGTGTGGGGGGGTGTCAGCTTTTAATTGTAACTGTCTTGCAGAGTGGTGTTGTTTTAATATCCTGTATAGATTTTTATGTAATACACTTACTTGCAGGCAGCCTGAAGCAAGAATCAATTCTGTGAAGGATTCTTCTTTTGTTAAAAGCCAATCTTGTTTTAATGATGCATGAAGAAATATTCGAGCATTGACATTTTTCTGTCAGGTTTCTTTTGAAAAATCAATTAAGATAATACTGCTTTGACCTAGTTATCTAGTTAATGCTTATTAGGAATGTAATATGATTTACTGTCAGCATAATAATTTTTGTATCTTATCCCATTAGCTTGTGCATATTTCAAAGTGTATTACACAATGGTCACTTCTTAAAATGTAATGTAGCAGAATACATTAATTAGATTGACTGGGATCATTAGACAGAAACTCTCTCATTGGCTCTTTGTATCAAATTTGTATATCATCTCTATCAAGTTAATTCATTGTTTACTTGTCTGAAGAGTGTTTATGAAGTTTTTGGACTGGACATAAACTGTTTCATGTCTACCAGTTCTATCTTCCTAGCTTTTCCTGGGCTAAGCACACTAATTACAAGTGACCACCAAGGAAACAAATCCTTGAATGTGAGGTTTTTTGAAATCTGATATCATAAAAGAGTGGAGATAGATACAGGACTAGATAGAGGATGGCCATGAGACTATAGAAATCAGTGAAGCACTCAATTTGGTAGGTGTTCAAAATTAAAATGACTTTTTTTAAAATTTCAGCTGCTTAGCGTTAATGGAAAGGTCAATGAAGGAGTTGCCTTACTGTAGCATTAGTAAGGAATTATTGATTACTATCCATTTAGTGGCCAGTGTTAACCTTGTTAAGTAGAACAAAAATTAAATCTTACCACCATTTTCAGGGAAGTGGTCTAACTCAGAACAGTATTGCAGTTGGACATTTTTGCAGACTTTATTCACTTCAATAATCCTAATAGTCCGTATGAAGTTAAGAGAATGGGAAGGAAGGGTAACTGACTGTATACTGATCTTGGTGAAATCCTTCAGTAAGACAAGAGACAGTGAGAACCTTTCTCTAATTAAGAAAGAATGTTTATTTTGTTCTAGAATAAGCTCTTCTTTTCCTGGTAGCTTTAAGTGAAGAACACTGATGATCTGTGTACGTGCATTGTCAAAACTCTATGGTTTTCTTCTGACAAAGTTTCTCCTTGGTTTTACATGATTGACTCAGTTTTAATTTGACTTTCCAGCTAGAAACATATGCTATAGTAATGAAGGAAATATATATATGCTAAGACACAAATAAAAAAATAGTTATTCACATTCTTAAAACATAGTTTCTACAGAGAGTGAGTTAAAAAAAACCTTAAATATATATGTGTATTTTAAAATAAGGGAGCCATTTCAAACAAAAAACCTTAACCAAAGAGATAACTGAAATGTAATGCATTTTCACTGGAAAAAGAATGGAATAATAAGGTGCAATTTTTCTTCTTTTCTTAAAATATATAATAATAATAATAAACTTGTCTATACATTTGGCCTTTTATTGATTCCCTGAATTTCATATTATTTCTCTACATTCTCTTTCCACAGAGTCAGAGTGGCCGAAGCCATTGTATTGCTGTCATACATCATTTGAAATGCACCACTGTAACATTTGCAGTGGAACAAGAGCCAAAATGTTGCAGAGATTGACATGAGAAATATGCGCTGAAAGTTTCTGGAAGTATTTGTTCTCCTTTCTAACATTGATATAAGATAGAAGAGGGTACAAAAGAAGAAACTCTTTCTGGTATGTGAATTTCCTTAATTTATCTCAAACTTGTACATATTTAAGGTAGACATAGATATTAGTAAATGTTATTTTACGTATGTCATTAGAAATTTCAACAGTCTGGAAAATTTTAGACAGCTTAATAGATGTAATTCGTCCTAAGCCTCTGAATATCTTTCTATGAATATGATGGCATCTTGAAATCTTTATGTGATAGTGATCATGATGAGATAGCTCTGACTTTCCTTGGATAAATGGAATGCATGCAAGAAGTAAATAAAGAAATAAAAATTGAGTCAGGGTACAGGATTTTGAGATTGACATTGTTTTTAATCCACAAAGGAAGCAGGGAGAAAAGAACATTCTGATGCTATCAGTTTTTTTATTTGCATGTAAACTCTGATATTAGGATTCATTTTTGAGCATGTCACTTTTTTGCTCCTAATTAATCGCAATGACAGCACTGTGTGCGTCTGTTTATAAGAAAGATGCTGTTGTGGCTGAGATTTTAATTATATTAAATATTAATCATGGATTGAAATTGGAAACCTTAAATTATTGTTTAATGATCAGTGATCAAACGTATAATCAAGATAAAGAAAATTAGGATGGCAGACAGCAACATCACAATTTGAATTTTGCATTATTAGTCCTCTGCTTAACTAGGCACTTTTCTTGAGTATCTGAACTGTTTTGCCTTTTAACTGTGCTTGCAGTTGCTATAGTGATGGCATAATTTCGTAATGGTCTAAAAATGACACTGGCATAGATACTGACAGATAGGAATTAATTCACTAACAAGTAATTATGTAGCGAAATGTTGACTGCCATGCAGAAGGTGCACTGTGACACATCTACTGTTTTTCAGGGATGGCAGTAACATTAGCGTTGGTCATTAGTGGTAGACATCTCCGTACAGTGTTGGATACAGACTTATATGCAGACCTATTTAGTTACCTGTGTGACAGCCTTGTTCAGGACACCAGAAACAGCTGTCCTAGCCTGTATGAGCCAAAATAATTAGGCCTGTCATCTTCTCGCTCTGATTTCCCCTTCAACCTGCTCCACAAAATGCAAATATTTTGCTTTCATTGTCACATTCACCTTGACATGGATATTGCTTTGGCGCATAACTGGATGAGATGACTCAGAATTTGCATTGTTCATTCTAATAAATTTGCTTCCCCTCTACCGCATGGCAGGACCCATCAGATAAAGTCTCCCAGAGTGTCATCAATCAACATCGCTGACAGACGGCTTTTGCCTTCATTTGTTACATACGAGAACATGCTTAATTATTTGTCCTGTAATTAGTTGGGAAAATGTCAGGAAATGTCAACTCTCTGTTCACTCTGGAAGGGCTCTGCTTGAAAGCCACAATGACTGAAGTGTCATTAATGCTGCCTAACAAGACGAGGATCAGCTGGGGAAAAGTGAAAGCTTCTAAAAAAGTAATCATGGCGAGTAAAGGAAAACTGCAAATCAGCACCAATAATAAGATGTGAATCCTATTAGCAAACAGTTATATTTTTCATCTGTTACTCCTCACAATAAAAATATGGGGGAAAAAACTCAAGGAACAAATACAGCGGGCTCATATAATTTCTGTCACATATTCGTTGACATTCCCTAAGCCAATCATGCTTAATACATTACTGTAGGTAGTATCTAATATTTAATTTTCAGATTTGAGATACATTTTTACATTCACGCAGCAATATAATATGCAATGGATATTTGAAGGTAAATATTATTCTTACATTAATCAAGGAATGTAAGATTAATTGAATGTGAAAAATTGTTTTCTGAATATTAAACTGATAAGGAGAGTAGGCATTAGTTTTAGTTTTAGGAAGAGAAACAAAAATAAATGAGCGCTATCTGTTTATCCTGCATTCACAGATGCATGCAAAAGGCAGCTGAATAGATTTCTTGAAATTATGTGAGCAACTAGGAATGACCATTTCTCCTTTCTCTGGTGGAACACAAGGTCAACCTCCTGTATTTCATAATAATAATAAAAATTGAAAAGGAAATTAAAATAAAATCATATCAATGAGACTGAATAAATACCTTGCTTTCTCCTTATCTGTATTAAAGAGACAATGTAACTAAAAACTGTTGTAATGTTTGCTAGGGTCATTTGCTATTTTAATAATTACTTGTAGTAAGTAGTTCTGTTTTCATATTTCCTATCAGAAATTATATGGTATAGATTTTTAATGCCTCCCTTTCCCACTTTTTTTTTTTTTTTACATTAATACGAAAGTGTATAATCATGTGGGAATACTTTCTTACTTAATTACTTACATTATTTCATCCCTCATTGTGATTAAGCACATTATTGCTTGGTCTCCTTAGAAAGGATAATTAAGATAGTGTTCTGCTGTTTTACAATTTACTCATCGTCACAGGTATGGCTAAGCTAATTATCAAATGGTTAAAAATTTATTCTAGGAAGAATATTACAAGTGTACCATGTGGGGAAATTGCTTCCAAGGCTAATTCAATTACAGATGCACTGTACCTATCGTGTTGATATGATATTTGTCTATGAAGGTAGAGAGCATAGGAATGTAAGCAGAAGTTTGTCGGTGTAGCATAGTATACCAACACTGATTCCATATACCAAATCTCAGAAAAGAGTCAACGTGGTGTCTGAGGAAGAGAAGGAAAAACACTCATGGTTAATTCTTTCCTTTAAAAAAAAAAATCATAATGAATGAATGCAGCAGAGCAAACAGAGGCTGCAGCATGAGCTGTATAAAATATAGGCGCTGTTCATTCCCGATATTCGGATTCCAGTCAGAATGAAAATACCGATAAAATTATTCTGACAAGCTGCTCTCTCGGCCCTGAGTGGACTTCCATCTTCATCCCCTAAACCAACTCACAATTCAAAATAATAAGGCACTATTACCAGTTTTCCTGGGGAAAACCCCTCAGGATTGACAGGCTATGAAGACTTAGTAACCCTTTTATCCTACAAGAAAGATGGTCTGTTCAAACAAGGGTGCTAATGTGTTTTCAAAAGCAGAGGGAATGGCCACAATTGGAAAGATCTTGAAAATGTTCCCTAATCAACCAAATAGAATAAAAAGCTGCTATTATTTCATGTATCAACACACCATTTGGGGAGTGTTTCTGAAATAAGTGGTTGCATTTAATGCAGGGCACAGAGAGGATTTTTAAATGCCTTAATGAATTCATCTTTTTGCATTCCTAGCGCTAAGTGTTAGATACACTATGAAGGGCTGGGGCAACCCCCACTATGATTATACCTGCTGTGCATATGTGCTATTAAGAGATGTCTTCTTGTAGTAATTTACTTTGACTTCAGTCTCATACTTTCCACTCTAAAATGAAAAGTGCTCTGCTGCTACTATAGCAAACTTTTTGGAATTGAAATGATTTGTTTTGTTTTGTTTTGTCTTGTATGATTGATAAACTTTGTAGCAGATGGCTACAACTGGATGGTGTTTCAAAAGGAGATGCCATCACACTGGCCTGGTATAAAGCTTACTTTAATATAAGGTTACAATTACTGCAGAGTGAACTTATGCTAGACAGTGCACTGCTGATAATATACTGAGGAGAACACGTCCCCTGACAATTATGATCATTCTTTTGAATCAAGTCTGAGTTACCTTTTTGTAATAAATTTGCTGTACTTACTCATATCCTAGTTGAGCTTATATAAAAATGAAAAGCCCTCTTCTGTAACCTTGATAATTGCTACAATTATTCACACAAATAAAAAAGACATGTTCTGATTTATTAATAGAAAGCTATGACAATAAATTTATTCTAATACTC
>NC_034410.1:85329022-85366993 GCF_002078875.1 Numida meleagris
TGTTCTTCCACTTAACATTTTCCCCTTCAAAGTCAATTAGAAGATTATACCACATTTCATATAAATTATTTGTCCATGTAGTTTCACACAAATAACTTCTGCCTTTCCATTTTTTTTGTAGAAAAGTCAAATTTTGCTGTGTTGAATAATCCAGTGATTATTACTGTATAGGCTTGCCTGAAAACATATAGCACTCTGATTTACTTCTGTAAATTTTAGATGAAGTCTTTAATGTTTCAGACATTCTCACCATGTCTCAGAAAAAACCCTTATCAAAGAAAGAATGTGTTTTCATATATCTCCTTCCTTACTGGATTTGTGCTTTGCAAATGGTTATAGTATAATAAGCCACTTACTCAACAAATTATTTACAGATCCAAATTAGAGGTAATTAAGGTGTCCTTTCCCTTATAGATGACATTCTAACTCCTCCAAACTTAGATATAAATCTAACTTTTTTTTTAAAAAAATTGCTGCAATATTTAAAATAAACAGAAGCATACAGATTTTGCATATTTTATTGCTTATTCCTCTAGTGAGAAGAAGTTGAAAAGTTACCACATACGTATATAAATAATGATTTATTTTTTTTTTTGCTGTAAATGAAAAGGTCTGACCCATCCTTTATAAACTGGTAACAAAGATAAAATAGATGATACACAGCCAATGAGAAAAAAATTTTGTTTATATTTAGCTGGAGACAAGAACATCTTTAATTTTTTCAAGTGATTAAGATCATCCCTTTTTTGTTCAATCACTTCTTATGTACTTATGAATTTTGAAAGCGGAAAACTACATGAAAAATATTTTCTGTCATATTAGATATATTTAATAAATAAGATTTATTTACATACACACATGCTAGGATTACTTGTTTAACTCATTAGTGTTTCATTCTACCTATTTAAAATAGAAAAA
This sequence comes from Numida meleagris, assembly GCF_002078875.1. Taxonomy (NCBI): domain Eukaryota; kingdom Metazoa; phylum Chordata; class Aves; order Galliformes; family Numididae; genus Numida; species Numida meleagris. The sequence goes on from NC_034410.1 coordinate 85,329,941, forward strand.
TGCTGGTTTTCTCCCTTCAGCTGAACTGGCAGCAGTGAAGTTGAAAACATGTACTTTACCTTTAGGTTCTCTATTAAATTCCTATATGTCAACCGACTGCACAATTTGTCACTTTAATAACCGCAGGCTAGACAAAGCTCTATCAAGACCAGAAAAGATTCTTGTTGACTGCAAGAGTTAGCTGGGGACCTTTGACTGGCTTTTGTTTAAAATTTCAGGTAGTGGCTACAGGGGTGCTTTTTAAATACATTTCATGGCCCTCTTCAAGGAAATGTTTTCTGGCAATCTGTTGGGATTTCTTATACACTAAAATTCCTGGAACTTGGCAAGCATGAAAACATGGCATTAAATGTAGAAACTTTAATTTTCATCTCATTAAAAAAACCCTGAATTGAATACAAATTATATAAAATAAAATAAAATTGCTTTACAGTCACACTAACTCAGAAAGATTATGTCATATTTATAAAAATAGATCCTGTTTATTTCACATTTAAGAATTAAACATTTATTAGTAAAAAAAATTAAGAAACTGACTTTCTTAAATAAATAAAAATAATAGAAAAATTCAGGGAAAAAGATGACAATTTTTTATTTCCTTGTACATATATTTTAAAAAAATGTAGAGATGTTTCCTTCTCCCTAAAGTTTTGTAGGTCTGCAGCCACAGATTCCTTTTTAATGACAGATGATGATATTCAGGAAATACAATGATTCCTCCTGAATAAGAGATCCCAAACATAGTGAACAGTAGGCACTTAAAAAGGAATTTGTTTTATTCTGGTGTTATCTTTCCATCTTGATATCCATTGTATTGCTCAAATATGTTGGATATTCCTCAAGGCAAACACTAACATCTGCTCCTGCAATCCTTTCCCAAGCAGAGATATTAGAGATTTCAGTGGAGATTTTCCCCAGGGAATAACTTCACACTTGGGGCCAGGATGAAGTTAGATAATTTAGGGCGTGATCTACAACGTGTGGAAATCCAGAAGAAATTGAGAAAGGTTCACCAGCGCTTTGCAACTGGCCTTATCTTGCATTGTTCAGAGTAACAAGTAGTGCTGACTTTAATCAGAGCAACATCTGGGCTGGATCTAGGCACAAAGTTAAACCTGTATGGGATTTCCCTCACTCACAACAGAACCTCTCCTGGCTTCAGTGGGATTATGTGTATGATAAAGACAAGCAGAGCTGGCCTTTAGAAGACAAAGGACAGAATTTTCAAAATATTGCAAAAGAAAAAGCATGATTTTCCCCTTTTTTTCCTGTAAAAATCTCACCTAACTGTACATTTATGTGTGGAAATAATTTCCATTTGAGGAGATGAACACTGTATACGCAGAAATGGCTGACCTTTTTTATCTCCTTTTTCTGATTCCACTACAATTGAGCCTGAACTTCCTATGTACAGGGTAGCGTCCATTGCTGCACCATAAAACTGTTGCTTCTTCTCTTTGCATTCATCACTTTTTCATTGCCTTTATGTTGTCAGACAAGTTAAAAATAAAGACTCAATTAGTTATAAACAAAGTTAGCAACAAAGATGCATAAGGATGTGAACTTCTGTTTATTTTATGTACAATGAAAGTGCCAGGTGCTATATTTTACATCTCTTTTTCTTCTTAGTGAGTGGGCATTACTCAGCTCCCCTAGATGAACAATACAATTTGTGTGACATGCTGATTGTTGTCACTTAAAATGTAGGTTATTTAGCTTTTAACCGCACTTATGTCTCTAAAAAGTTCTGTCTCTCAAATTAGCACAGGTATTTATCAAAATACCTTTAAACTTCTAGCTCTGGAAGACCCTTTTCATACAAATGTGGGCATGCCAATGTCCATACTTAAAAAATCAATTACTAGTTGATATGCTACTGTCTCTTTTTATTCCTTATCACTGCAAGACTGGAAACGCATCTGCAATCAAAATACAGTTTGTTTTGATGATTTCATACTCTTCAGTTGTATCTATATAATAGATATAATTCACTTGATGATGCTGGCTATAATTTGTGCCTCTTAGATCCAAGAATGGCACATGCTGATGAGAGATTACAACTTTCTAATGATGCAGAATTATTTAGATATAATAATGACTCGATATATCAGTCACCATTTTGGTCTTATTTTGGTTTGTAGTATCATTTTGTGAGGTCTTTGGGATACTGTCATCTCTCATTTTGTTCGCTGGTAAAACTAGTAACAATGTATACCAATCACAATAAATGAAGTCGATGAGAAAAAAAAAGTTATGCAAGAGCACTGCATATGCTTGAGTTAGTTAAACAGATGGTTAGCTGTTTCATCATAAGTTGATGTCTGACAATAAACAGTGGTTTAAGCTATATGAAGCTATTGCTGGTGATAATGTCCCAGAGGACAGTGACTGTCATAAATTTCCAGTAGAGGACAATAGCCATGAAGGTTCATATCTCCCCATGTGATTCTGCCTTCCTGCAAGGCTCCAGAGTGGAACCACAGCATGAGGTTTTGCCCAGCTCTCTCCCTATACTTAAGAGCAGTACAGAGTGAGATGAGCCTGGAAATCAGCAGGATCAAGCTATACATCTATGATAGCTAGTTCTCCAACTTTTTCTCTGTGTCTTGGTCTTCTCTGTGAAGTACAGCTGCAATTCTCACCAATTCTACAGGCTGCAGACCAACTATAAAACAGTAGAATTATAGCCACTTAAAACGCATTAAGGGAGTAAACTGGCTTCTCACTCTGTGGTGAGAGAGTGTTTTGTGCTGTCTAATGCAAGAAGTGTATTATGATTGGCTTGAACCCACTTCCCTTTTGAAGCAGTTTGTCTCCACTGAAGGAAGCCAAATTACATTGAACATTGCTTCCTGTAGCCTTTTTATAAGAGAACAGGTGGATGATACTCAATTTATACACAAATGTTTGAGAGTTTTAGAAAGAAAATAATCTCTTTCAAGTCTTTCAGAAACATTTAGTGTTATTAGAAAAATATTTTCCTTGTGCACAAGAACATGGCTATAAAAGTCTAGTACATGTCAGTGGAAACCTTCACAAATATCCTAAAAGGAGTGGTCTCCATCTAAAAAATAAAATTTTTTTCTCTTAAAGAAAATAAAGTTTTCAAAAATTTCACATACAGCATCATAATCCCTACTAGTATCATAGATAAGATGCTAAGCTCACCTTTGGTTCCTCTTTCTTTCCATCTCCCAAATACATCAAGACACACAAACACAGGCACAGAGTCACTGTATTTCTACCCCCACCTTCGGTAAAGTAATTCTTCCCAGTTCCAGAATTGGCACTCAGCCACAATGCAAGAATCACACAGCAAACATGATCATGCTCCTTTCTCTTAAAACACTCATGGCAAGGCACATTAGAAAATAAACATAGAGGGCTTGGAAAATACCTGCACACTAAGAGCATGAATCACTTACTCTTAACTGTGTAAGGAACAAACTGGAAAAAAGTATAGAAATCTCCCACGCAGATTTGGAAAAATCCCCTGTAGGTCAGTAAACCAATTGAATGCCACTAAACTTATCCAGTGCCACACAGGTTGACAACTCTGTTCCTTCACCTTGCAGAAACTTTGCTGAAGGAGAAATATACTACGACTTTTTTTCATGGTACATGGTTCTAGCTACTGTGAAGAAGGCAGTGACATAATGTTTTAATCTTGTTAGTCATTCAGACTGTGTTGAAATTAGGAGAATCTTTGGTGTGCGCTACTATTTTCTCCTACAGCCTCATGATGCAGTGTGATTAAATGTACTTTTTATTTAAAACATATTTTTGTTCTTTTTAATGTAGTTTGAAATTATTTTTATCATAAAAATTATCTTCGATGTTTTGAAATCTCCGTTCATCCCTACAAAGCCTTTGCGAGTTCTTGTTTTTTTTTTAAAGCATTCAAAATGAAAGTCTTAAGAAAACACATGTTAGAACAGCAAAGTGTAAAAAGTTACAAAATACATCAAACCACGCAAGTGAAAAATTTCATCTACGACTGCACACTTTTATGACCTGTTCAATCACTTCTGATTATCACAGTGTCTCATTTCCACTGTTTCTCTCAAGTCCTACGACACAAAAGAGTGCTCAGCTCAGTCCTGGGCTTGGGTGCTCGCAGCAAGTGCTGTGTGACAGGCCACTCTCAGCTGCTCCTGGTCCCCAGTAATTAGCCTGCTATGGCAGCTACCTCTTGTGGTTTTGCCTGTGAGAGACATTTGACACAGCAGACATCAGAGGGATTTTTCAGGAGGCTCTTGTGGCGTCCGAATGGCTCTTAATTAACCACTTAGGTATCCTCGTTCACTCTCCTGCTTGGCACTTTCCAAATGGTAGGGGTTGCACTGTGGATCTAAACACCGGGGAAGCATGCTATCAAAAGATCTTGTAAATGAAGGCTTGTGTAAATTATTTTTAATGATTCCCTCCTGGCACATCATTATGTTTGTAGTTACACACAGGCACTTCAGAGATGGCTCGTCTTCCGTAAGGTCAGCTGCAGGACCACCATAACTAGCTGCAGTCAGTAAATGGCTTATTAATTAGCACAGTGATTTTACATTGCTAAGAGCTCTGATGTATGGAGCTGGAATTGTAATTGTGTAGGATCGAAATAATAAGCCATCTCAGGGCTCCTTATGCAAATTGCCATATTATAAAATCATTACCTATCTAAACACTGAGTTTTAATAAGAATTACAATGATGAATTTTATGATAATTGACACTCAAATTTTAATCTCCTGGATTTTTATCATTTTGGTGGTTAAAGTGTGTTTCTAATTAAATGTTGCTTAAAATGCAAAGGATTGTTTAACAATTCTATTCAGTTCTTCTAGTTCAAATCAGGTTATTCTCTTTGGTCATAGAAGATAGGCCTTCTTAGTAATAGGTATATGACATTATGTATTACTTGTAGAGTAAGATGTTTAATCTTTCTTTTTTTTTTAACAATTATGATTTTGATGGCACTATATTGTCATCTGTGAGATAGAACCTACTGCAAGTCAATGGTTCTGGCTACCATAATAGAGATGACTCAAAATAAAAAAGTTAAAACCTAGGGAAGATTTGGAATGCTTATTACATTTAATAGATTTTTCCTTATTTATTTAGAATTCCAAATGGTTTAAACAGAACTCGAATAGCTTTATTTTTAGAACTGCAAGTCAAGTTAACAAAATTCAAACTACAATTTACTATTATAACAAAGTGCAAAATACCTAAATCTGATCATTAAATTTTCACAACTGTGTTTGCAGTCTGATTTTATTTACACATGACAATGTTTGTTTATCTTTCAACATTTTTTCTTCTGTGCAAATAACTGCTTTGAAATAGATGCAAATTAAGAACAGACTGAACATACCTCATTCCAGTGCCCGCCATAAGATCTTGCAATACTCAGAAACTCTCTTAACAGCAAACTACACACATTAACCATACATGTTAGCAAAATGAACTGAAAATTGTCAGAATTGAAAATGTTTTATCCTGCAAGACAATCATTCCAATACAAAAAGAAGAATGGCCTTGAAAAAAATAGCTTGGGTCAAATGAAAAGCAAAAAATTAGTTAAAGAATGGTTGTATCAACTCATACTAGAAGTGCACCTGTTGATTGGCCTTACAAAGCAAGGTTTTGGTAGGGGGAAGCTGCAAGGGTGGGCTCTGTGATCAGAACCTAGAAGTTGCCCCATGTCAGAACAGAGCCAGCTCCAGCTGCTCCAACCGGGATGTACTGCTGCCAGAGATGAGCCATGAGCAATGCTGGGTGTGTCTCTGGGAGGGCAAATTCAAGATCAGGAAAATCTGAGAGAAGTGAAACAATATGAGAGAAATGGCCCTGCAGACACCTAGGTCAGTGCAGAAGCAGAGCAGGAGGTGCTCCAGGTGAGGAGCAGAAGCTCCCTGCAGCCAAGGAGAGGCCCATAGTGGAACAGAATGTCTCCCTGCAGCCCATGGGCATCGCACAGAGCATATCGCCCTGTGCAGCCATGGAGGAGCCCACAGGGCAGCAGTGGATGAGGCCTGAAGGAGCTGCAGCCCATGGAGAGAAGCCCGCAGTGGTGCAAGAGGGCTGGGGGAGCTGCTCCCCATGGGTGCCTGTGTGGAGTGGTGCCTGAAGAGTGGGCCCTGTGGTATGGAGCCATGTTGAAGCAGTGTTTGGAGAGCTGCAGACTGTGGGAAACCCACATGGAATCAGTCTGGGAAGGATGCCATCCTGTGGGAGGGATCCCATGTGGAGCAGAGGCAGAGAGTGACTGTGAAGGAGCAACAGATATGAAGCACTGTGGGTTGTCTGCAGCCTCTATTCCCCATCCCACTGAACTGCTTGGAAGGAGGAGGTAGAAGAGGGTGAGTATGTGGAAAGTGTTTAAAGTTTGATTTTAGTTCTCACTGATCCAGTATGTTAGCAATAGACAATAAATTGTATTAGTCTCTCTTACCTGAGTGTGTTTTGCTCCTGATAGTAATTGGTGAGTGATCTCTCTGTACTCATCTCAGCCTTTGAGACTGTTTCTATCATATATTCTCCTACTCTTCCTTTGAGTAGGGGGAGTGAGAAGGCAATGTGCTAAAGTTCAACTGCCCATCAGCAAGAAACCTCTACAATCTGAAACAAACTTCTTTCTGCAATGATGACTGATGATTTGTGCCTTCACAAGAGAGTGACAGAGAAAGAAATACATTCTATTTCTCTTGAGTAACTTTTAGTTACTTGTTTGCCTCTCTGGAGCTGCCATTAACCAGATATGGCTTCTCTATTATTACTCCTCAACTCCTTCCACAAAACTCAGCTGCTGTCCTTGAAATCTTGTGAACTTTTATTATTCACAAATTTTTTGTCAGGGAATTTTACATATCTACTACTTGTAGTACATTCCTTTGTGTATTTTGAACATGGATCTTCTAGATTTCTTGGATAGGTTCCTATATTTGTATTGCAAGTGTAAATGAACAACAAATACCTAGCCATGCTCTCCATGCTGCTGATGATTTTGCAGATAATAATAATAATAAAAGATGATCCCAATACGAGCTAAGACTGCAAATGGATAAACAATGTACGAAGTCCAACAATGACTGTTTAGATTTTAAGACAAATTAGTGTGTGATCTTTCTGGTTTGACAAAAAATCAACTTATAATGTGTGGGCACAATTTGTATATACTTGTAAATAAATAATACATCAGTAAATAACTGTGGTACTGCCAAAATAATGAAAGACAGAAATATCATGAGATCCAAAACACTACTCAATTCCTGTAAATTTTGGTTTTTATTTTAAGCAAATGACAATAACACAATTATATGTTCTGACACTTTCTGCCAAACTGTGTCACTGGAGACAATGGAATATTGTTCAAAATGACATTTGAAATAAAAATGTAGAGATGAGTACTAATTACTTGAGTTTACCTGTGACTTAGGAATTTCACAAAAAAATCCTAAACAAACAAAAAAGTGATGACATTGAAGTCCCCATTGCTAATAACCATCTATTGCTCTTACAATTAACCCTCTTAGGAACTTACTTTTGTGCTGATTCACCACTGAGAGGAGACATAAGAGTAAATGGAGACGGGCTGTCACCATCTGGTTTCTCCGTTTTCAGTTTTAATCAAGTTGCAAAACTAATAGAATAGACCTTCGCGTTGCAATATGTTGCATGGTAATGACCACTGATGAACTTCTCATTTCTCAAATGCCTTTCTTCTACCATAAGTCAGACCTACAATAACCACGACCGTGGGGAGAAAAAAAGAGTTAGAAGGAGGGTAAATCTAAACTAGACTATTTATGACTACTCACAAACTGTCCTATGGGCTTCCATTTACTACGAGGCAAGCAGGGTGATAAGTCATCAGCAGAGGTATGGAAGGTCTTAGGATACTTAAATTTTCAGTAAAATCCATGCAAATTCAGTAAACTATGTACATCCACAAAGCGATGTTTGCCACATATGATTCTATGACATATACTGGCTCATGGTTATCTGATTTAATTGGACAGCATTTCTAAATCCCCATTTAAATGGATCAGATAATGCTTGTATAGATGGGCTAGTTACATGATTGGAAAGAGGCTGAACAGTAGAGAAAAAGCTTATATCCAGATCTCATCAGTTTGTTAATGAAAACAGACAGAACACACATTAGTTTTGTCAGTTAGGTTTAGCCAAGTTACTGCATGTGGTGTGGGATGAGAACCTAGAATTTTAAAATTCAGTTGAATGGCAATAGAATTCTAAAAATTCATAGGCTTCTAAAAATAAGAAAAGTTAAGAAGAACTTCAACGCATACTGTACACATAATTCTTCCTTTTAAAGAAGTAAATCTAGCTTTCACATCTGAATGTTTAAAGAGGTAGTTCTTGTATGAAACCACCTTTCTCTTTGTGTGTCTAAATGCATTATGTATAAATGCTTGCTCCAAGAATTTGTAACTGTGCAGGGCCAAATCTTGGTGCTTTTGTATGTTATACTGGATAATTTATAGAATTCTCAATAGCACTGCACAACAAAGTTTCATTCATACCTTTTTCCTAAGTTTGTCTTGAAGTTTTATTTTAAGTAGAGTCTGCCACAATCTTATGTTTTGACAGCTATAAAGTATTACTTAGGAAGGGGTAGAAATAGCATTACTGTTCACTTTAAACTAAAATACATACAATTGTTCCTGCACTTTAATGACTGCATTTGGCAGAGAGAAACGATTAAACCAAAGCCAGACAGCTACCAAACTGTCTTTTCTGTGTTTTTGCTACTTGAACTCTGCCTTACAGGCATTCAGTGATACAGTCTCTTTACAATCCTTTAAACATTCCTCTGCGATTTTTGGTATGCTGTGTGCACTAGAATGCAATCAACATCTGCTAATTTCTGTCCATTAAATGTATTATCATAACACACAAGCATGATGTTTTATTTGTATGGCTGAAATGAGACTTATGACCCATAATCCATCATCTTCCTGTTATAATTTTATATGTTGTCTATTCAATCCCCAGGACAGTTTAGAAAGCGTAAAGCAAAACTCTGTTTAAGTTATAGACCAGCTGTTGAAGTGTCCAGCTGAAGAGGTCATTGTGCTTTATTTTTGCTGAATCTAGCAGGAGTTGCTCATTCTAAGCCAAGCATAATACAACGTGGATGTCCCCAGAAGCTTGCAGTTGAACTACCATGTCTAAACTTTCTACCAGGCATTCTTCTGAAAATACTGTGTTGCAACAGATGATGATTAGAAAACATATGTACAGCTAAAAATGCAAAAAAGCAAAACATACTGGATATTTCAAGTGTTTTATTAAAAAGAAACTCTCACTAATATCATATTGCTAAAAGTTGGAAAAGAAAAAATTGGCGAGTTTTTTTTTAATATTGTATCATTCGAATTTTTCGCAAACTTTGACAGTTTATTATTCTTTCGCTTAAAAACAAGTAAGCAAGCTAGCAAATAAACACAGTTATTGTGAACTTAAAATTATTTTAAAATCTTTGGCATAATATATGGATGCTGAAGCAGTGGATGTATTTCAAGTCAACAGTCATGAACTAATAAGGTTTAAGAATTTGGTTTGTCATACAGACAAAGATCTTGTGCAATCGAATCTGAACTGTCACCATTTAACCTTCCATTTGTGCAGAGTTCCATGCCAGTGGTTATGGAATAATATGAATTTATGAATATGCAACAATACCTACACACATTTTGTAAATTGAAGGTGGAACTTTAGAGCTGGTTTTTTTTCCTTAATTTAAAATAAAAATAAAAAATTTAGTAATAAAACTTTTCAACTCTATTTTCAATATTATCAATATATAATCATGGTAGATTTTCATACGTAAGAGAATCATAGTTTTGCATTTTTAATGAAAGTGGAAAATAATCAATCTTGAAGAAACAGAGAGAGAAGAAAATAATTTAGTTTTGTCTTACTCTATGTGACACTGAAATGACCAATAAGCATGAACAGTAAGCAAGCTCTCAGAAGGGTGTAAATAAATAAGAATGGAAGTGAAGAGGTGTATATAGTAATTCAGTCATGCATATCCATTTCACATCTTCTATGAGAGAGAGAGAGAAATAAAAATAAACAACAGCCATCTTTAGAAACAGACGCAGTAAGAAAGATGCAACTGTAAGAAATCTTGTAAGCATGAACGACAGGTCTTGGTAGAGGGGGAAGGCTCAGCCACAAAGCATGTGAAGTGCTAGAAGCACAAACCGTGCTAGAAGAAGTCAAAGAGAATTCTGAGTTGCTAAAATAACATAGGATACATTTTCACTTGAAGTCATCTGTGAAGAGGCTTCTGGTAGAATTTGCTCTTATTGTGTCTAGTTCTGGGCTTCCCAGCTCAAAAATGATTGGGATCTCAAAGGTGTCCAGATGATAAAGGGCCTGGAGCATCTCCCATATAAGGAAAGGCTGAGTAACCTGGGTCTGTTCAGCCTGGGGAAAAGACGACTGAGGAGGGATCTGATAAATGTTCATAAATATCTAAAGGGAGGTGAGAGGCAAATGGATGAGGCCGGGCTCTTCTCGGTGGTGTGTAGCAATAGGACAAGGAGTAATGGCCTAAAACTTGAACATAGGAAGTTCCATACCAATATGCAGAAGAACTTATTTACGGTAAGGGTGACGGAGCACTGGAACAGGTTGCCCAGAGAGGTTGCGGAGTCTCCTTCTCTGGAGATATTCAAGACCCGTCTAGATGCCTACCTGTGTGACCTCTTTTAAGGAATCTGCTGTAGCAGGGAGATTGGACTCAATGATCTCTTGAGGTTCCTTCCAATCCCTGCAATTCTTTGATTCTGTGATTCTGTAATTTGCACACTGTCATCTTCTTCAGGATCATGTGCATAATAGCTTTGCATGATTTTAATTTTTCGAAAAGATTAATTCCATGATGACTTTAAACTTGCTTATTAATTTCACAAAAGCTGCAACAGCATCCTGCTTTCCCATCCGAGCTAAAAGTGATCAGTCAAAATGGTCGCACAGTAAACAAATCTCTGAAAAGCTGGCTTTTCTTTTTCTTTTTGATGATAAAAATATCTGAGTACATGAACTGGTGTGTGTTTATTTACTAATGTATATAAAATAAACTATACTGAGAAAATAGCCAAATTTCAAGCATTTAATTTCACCTCTGTTGAAAAATTAATTCACAGAACAGTGGATGCCAGTTTAGTCTTAAATGATTAGAGCTTATCTAAGGTAAATCCCTTCTCTTTGTTTCCAGTTCCTTTTGTTGTACTGTAAGACATTTAAATGTAGTTCTTTAGGTAGTGTAATACTGGCTCTAGGCCAGTAATAGTAAGAACAGCTAATCTTAGAGAAAAAACAAGTGATGTCTGAAGATACTATAATTCAAGTTTTTTGAGGACTTCTGTTCCTGTTCTTAACTGTTGGTAATTTCTAACACATTTACTTTATTTATTAGATTGCCTCATACAAAATTAGTGACAAGTATGATGTAGTAACAAAATAACAGTTGATATTTAATGAAAGAACTGCAAATCCACTGGCATTTACTGAAGAGTTCTCCTTGGTTCATGATATATTCTGTGGTATCATTCCTTCATGAAGTCAGAAAAATTTCTTCTTGTTTATTCTATGATTGTCTTTTCTAGGTTGTACAATAATTAATAGAAATCTTTTTATCTTGCTAGGAATGTCTAATCTGTGGAACATGGAGTGAATTGATACGTACATATGTGTCTGTGGATGCACTAATAACCAGGTGTATAAGCAAAATTGACTTGTAATAGAGTCAAGTAGAATAATGCAAAGAAATTGATAAAGAATATTTAAAAGCTATTTTTTTCCTTTTTATTAACCAAAATTTTTCTTTTTTGTTATCTCCGTTAATCATTATTATACATTTTTTCTGTACTCTACTGCTTAACTAAACTTTGCTAATGTTAAATTTTTTCCTAGCCTGATTTCTGCTTGCAATCCTTTCGCATATAGTTTTCATCAGTGCAAATGCTTCTTGCTCCCATCACTTGCAAATGTAATCCTTCATGCTTTTTATCTATACTTAGATAGAATTTATTTATTTATCACTGTGTGGAAGAAGTGGTAAAATTTACCAAGAGAAGAACATAGATGTAAAAGAGAAAAACCTATTGTCACTAAGACAAGTTACTATGTGTTTTAACTGACCACAGATTTGCAATGAATAGTAAAGTATACAGCAATTTCCTTTGACTATCTCTAGCAGGATAACAGATAAAAAGTTATTTAAGTTCAATCAGAATAATTATTATAAAACAGGCTTCATTAGATATATAAATATAAATCACACCAGAACAGATTGTTTTAAAATGGTTGTCCCAGGGGCTTCAGAAAGGCTGAATGATGAAGAAAGAAAAAGAAAAAGGGCTTGGAATGAGTCCCAAGAGAGCACTTTTGAATGCTTTCAGTTTTCCATTATTATATTATATTAAACATACTGAAAAAAGCTATATAGACTTGAGAACTCATGACAAAAGTAAGGTGACAAGATCTTGAATTATTTTTCAAGTATTTTCAGCAGCTCACATTCACTTTGTGAATTTTTAAATATATTTACAGCATTCTTTAATTTTATATAATAAGGCATATTGTCTACACTTTATAAAAAATGTTACATACAAGATGTTTATCTACATGTTAGATCATGTTGAATTATGTGAAATGGCAAGATTTGCTTACTTTCTTTCATTATGAGTTCAAATGAAGATGATAATGAATAAAATATTATTATTCATTTATTTTAAAAAGAAATTGTGGCTTCTTGTATTATAATGCTAATATATTTATTTATGTATTTATAAACAGTTCCATAGGAAAAATATATGTTCATTCATGGATGGTTTTTCACGTTAGGAATTTAAAAACAGTAGTTTAGAGTGGCTACTTGGAATGTAACAATTAAAGTAAGAAGAAAAATAAGAATAGCATCATTAATATAAGGTGTACTTACAGCATGAACAGATAACCATGCCATAAGTAAGAACAAACAGGAAACTTACATGCAACTTCCAGATCAGAAGTTGCAGAGTCACAACACTGGCTACTTTGTACAGAAAATACCAAAATCTATCAATAAGTCACATCAATCTGCATGAAATGCTTTTAGTCTACAAAACTTGACCAAAGAATCTATAATATCAATGGAAAATAAGCTAATAATTTAAGAAAAAAGAGCAAGGAGGCATTCTTTCTTCTGTCTAATACTGATGTATTAATAGCAGAGTAGTTCATCATCATATTTTTCTGAAGAGTTATTGAAATAAAAATGTAACCATTTCAAAAAGATTCTCATAGAGCAAAAAGAAGTGTGAGACTTTATTAAAATGGGTGCATGGCTGGAAAGTAAGAAAATTAAAGTAATATAAAATATTTTCTACATTTTGTGTTGCTCTCATATCACTCCCAAATCCAAGAGCTTGGGCTATTACCTATAATATGTTAGTAAATTACTAATATATTTTTCGAAAACATTAAAAAACCAGTATGGAATACAAAAAAAATTATCAACATTTTAAATTGATATTCTTTCATTCTTCTGGTCTGTTCTTAGTATCAGTTAAATTAGTATATGTGCATGTTTGCTTAAATACCAATACGCATGCAAATGCAAAGACAATATAAACTTTTGACTCATGGAAACCTTCTGTGTCAAAATCCAAATTGCATTTGGACAGAGTTAACCTAATTGAGGGTGATCTTACTTATTTTTATTTTTATTGTGTGCTGATCAACACATATGACTGACAAAAACTTCATTGTAAAGTTCCTGAGTTTAATGTGCTAAGATAAATACAAACAAAACTGCGTTAGAATGCAAGGCTTATGTAGTTATGCTTTACCTTTTGTCCTCCACTGGGAAACTGAAGGGGAAAATGCATTCCAGAGAACTAAATCACACTGTATAGAGTGTTTAAAGTGAAATCCTAGATTTTACCTCTCAATCTTTTTAGAAAGAGAGTAATAAAACTTGGCTTGCTAAATCTCTTAAGTTAAACTCCTGTGGTGGCTGAGACTGGAACTTACACTGGACTTCCATGAGAACTTGGCTTACATGATTTTGTCTGTTGTTGGTTTTTTTCTTGTTTGTTTGTTTGTTTTAAATGGAATGAGGAAGATAACCCTTTCCTAAATGTCATTTAGGCACAAGGCCTAAGTCAATAAGGGCAATGAATTGCATGGGAATTGCTGTTGGAAGAAGTGACATTTGAACTCCTAAGTTCAACAATTCTCAAGGCTCCACAGGTATTTGGTTGATATTGTCTGGATCCTTCCTTTCTTTTTTACCAAAAATGTATGACAGTATTCATCCTCCAGCAAATGTGTCATCAAATTTAATGGGTTCATGTCTAAATGTATAGTTTCTATTACGTCTAAATAATATTTAAATGATCTCATGCCACAAATGTGTAACTAAACTCTAGAAATCAGTACACAAACAGCAGCTGGCACTTAATAACCAGAAATTTTTTAAGCAATCTCTTACTCTTTCTGTATTAATTTATTTTTTCAAAGAGGTCTCATAAACATATTCAAATAGTACTTAATATTTTCCATTTTGCTTCTTATCTTTTCAAGAATATTTACAAGAAATCAATATTTAAACCTCATGCCAAGACGAACTTAGAAGGAAAATATCAACAGAATGCCTGTATCATTTTTCCACAGTAAGCCAGAAGCATGTTATCATTTTATCCAAGTAAGACTACATTCTTCTACATGCCAACTAGTGTTGCACATCACTATCATAGAATTAAACTTCTTGTACATTCTCCCTGGAGCTTTCTCTCTGGAGCCTTTACTATGCAGGAGTCTCACTTGCAGCATTTCCTGATTCTGATTATTTGCTTTTGTAACTTGATCATTTTTGTCTGAATGTGTTCAGATCTTTTTAGTAGTTGGCAGTAACTGCAGGAAATATTTGGTTATGACAACTTTCTGTTTAAAGATGTAAGCATCATCATTTAACATGTAATGGATATACTTGGAAAAAAAATCATTCAAGTTTCCTATTGACACAGCGTATGGGCGCATAAAGTGCTAGTTCTCAGAAAAGCTTCTGTCCTCATGGAGCTTGTGCCAGCCTCACTTAGTACATCCTGGA
The DNA here is from genome assembly GCF_002078875.1 of Numida meleagris. NCBI lineage: Eukaryota > Metazoa > Chordata > Aves > Galliformes > Numididae > Numida > Numida meleagris. The sequence goes on from NC_034410.1 coordinate 85,345,067, forward strand.
CCACCAATGGCTTCTCAGTGTCATAGTTAAGAAATTGTTCAATGAGTTAGCAAAACTATTATGTCCCCCAGACATAAACCTTCCCAGGGGAGAGAAGGTTTCCTCTTTATTTGCCTCCCATGCTCCATTATTTTGCCACAAGATACCTAACCATCTGTGAATGGAGTGAGGACTTCATTGGATCCTTTTCCTTGAACTCCAGAGCTCATGAATGTTGTGAGTTTAAGGACACAGAACTGCTGCTCTTCACATCACTAAGCTGTCCTGAAGCACAACAGAGAGGAAAAGAACAGGCTAAAACCCAGTTTTGGACATGCAAAAAATACAGTCAATCATTTATCAATACAGCTGTGTAGAATTTAGATCCTGTTATTAGAAAAAATGTGTGTGTGAAATCTTCACCCCTGGGGTCATCTTTAGAGTCTTGGAAGCTACTGAGAAAATACCTAAAACTGAGTTCTCTGGTAAATGTCTTTTCCTGGTTTCCGTTGTGAGAGCATTAATTTTCTTCATAGTGTCTGGTATGGTGCCATGTTTAGGATTTAGAAGGAAAATAATGCTGATAACACACTGATGTTATCACTAATCTGGCACTAAAATGCATTCACATAATGTGCAAAGGTAAGAAAACAAAGAGAAAAAAATCAAAGCAAGAAAAGTAGTATTTTTTTCTTGCCATATTTCCACCTCAAATCCTGTTTTAGATGTATTTTGGAGTTTCTATTCTTGTCAATAACACAGCTCATATAATGTGCCTAGATCAAAGCTTTCTAAATCAAACCCATTGCTTTCCTGAAATACAGATAATAAACAAAACACTCCTGATCTGTTTGCTCTGTTTTGAAAAGCCAATGAGCATCTCTGCTTCCCATTTACTTGTAGCTACTTTGCACTCAGAATGAGTTGCTAGTTAGGAAATGTCTTCCTCACTTAAATATTTTGTTCTGTACAGGTTTATGAATTTTAAAATGTATTTTAGATTTTTGGCAATACAATATGAGAAGACTGTATCAGAGGACAGAAAATTTGGCCTAAAAACAGATTTATTGATGGTGCTATTCCCTGTTGATTCCCTCTTTTCCCTTCATTGGTCTAATAGTTACTGTGCCGCAAACAAATGGTTTTCGGTGGTCTCAACAGATCTAAAGGAGTTTCCCAAGGAGAAAAAAAGAAGGTGAAAGCTACTAACAATCTTATAAATTATATGTATATTTTTTATAATGCTACATAATTATAAGCAAAGGATTCCAGTTCAATAAGCTTAGCACGTATGTATGAATATACTTTAAAATTAAAACAGACAAATCTTTCTCTTTCAATTTTTGATGTATTTGTATTCTTTTTTTTGCTTCCACTCCATTTCCAGCTGGACGATGAAAACATCATAAGATTTGCTGAATATTTTGATAAATCTCAGTCATAATAACATTGGCATTTCCCTGAAACCTTCTTCTATTGGTCAGTGTTTGATTTGCATGGCATAACCTATTTCTATCCAACTAATGCCTCAGCCAGCTGGAGCAAGAATGATACACACTGACAGAGCTAGCCATGAGAAACCTGTTTGTTGCTGGTTAAAAAATGTCCAGTGATCACAGCATGAAGTATATTACTTTGGTCTTTTCCTGAAAAGGTGAATAGTATGAAAATCTTGATTCATACATTCCTCAGATCATGAAAAAGGAAAAAAATGGCTGAATTCAACACTACATTTCTTAGTAAAAATCCATTCAGTGTTTACTTGAAACTTGATGTACCTGAATTAACTAGTTCATGTCTGACATGATATTCCTGCCACATTTGCCAGAACTGCCCTAGTATAAGTAGTATAAGCACTTTAGCAAAACGAAACAAAACAAAACCCACACAAAACCAACAACAAAATCAAACCACATGTTTTCTAATATTGTATGTGATTTAAAATCAAGGAAAGATAATGCCTACCTTCCTTCTTGAGAAACTAAGAAGGAGCTGAAAAAAGGGGCTGGAAAACTGCCTCATAATATAGGTGGCCTCGGTCTGGTGTTTTTACTGACTGGGGAGATTAAAGCCCAATCAGTCTTGATAACCTAAGGTGTAAGTGCTCAGACCTCCTGTTGGAGCTAGGCAATAAAAATGGATTTGGGACATTTTTGTCTAATTGCATTTCAAATGGACAAGCTGAGAAAGGGTATTAAGTGACCAGCGTTAACTGCAAGTAATTTTGGTGCTTTGGGTGTGGTGGAGAGGAAATAAAGGAGGTAATTTGTGCTTGTGTTTGTAGCAGAGTATGGCAAGTCTATCAGTCCTCATTAATCATAACCAACCAGCACCCAGAGATTTTATTTTTTTTCCCCCTTTCTGGTGGTTGAAGTCTCATAGATGAGAGTAACTGTATAATCTTTACCACAGACAAAAGGCTGTCAGCCCCCAGTGTTTTGATCAAAACAGTAGGGACCTTTAGCAATGAGACCCATTTAGCTACATTTCCTACTCTAACTGCTGACTTTCTCCTGGGGAAAGATCTGCTCTGTTGCCTCCCACAACTGTCTGTCATGGAGGAAGTGCTCAAGCACAGCTTTTTCTGTGATTTAGAGATATAAAGAGTAAAGTTGCGTCTGCTCATTGCTCTGACTGGGCAAAGCAGAAAGACTTTTTGTGCCCTTCTAAGCCCTTTATATCTATTTTCTTTTGAGGCAGTGGGCAGCAAGGGTATTAAAAGTGTCAGGTTTTTTTCGGTCTAGAAAATGGAAGCAAAGAGAAGATCCCACAGTCACAGAATCACAGATTCACAAAGGATATTTTCTACCAACAGCAGAAGGAAAGAAGAAAGGAAGCACCTCAAATTAAAGAAACATAACTAGGATTTTAATCAAATGTTCACTTTCATACTTGAGCATGAAGGTGTGTTTATGGTCCAAGAGTGCTCTCTAGATACTGCTCAGCCTTTCTGAGAGCTTTAGCCTTGTTTGTATCAGATTATTCTTTAAACATAGTACATAGTATTTTGACAATCTGGCAATATTTTATTTAAATTTGTACATCAGTTTGGATACATATTGGTTGACGTTGAGCACTGTACTTTTTTCTTAAGTAGGGAATCCTTCCAAAAACTAATATTAACCCACAGAATTACTAGAATTACTTTATACTTCTGCAACAGATATTTAAATCAACATTAAAGACAGATTATTTTGTCCACGTGTGAGTATGCATGACTCATTTTTCCACATATGAATTTGGGCCTGAAAAATCCAACATGTTTCAAAGTCAGTCTGAAAGATAAATATCTGCTGTTTACATTGTACCCATGAAATATCTCCAAATACATAAAATGTATTCAGTTCTACTATTTTTTACAGTGTATGTTCAACTTAGATGTTAAAATTTGTGTATGAGAGACAGAAATATTCGTGTATTCTTAAAGTATTGTAAACTGCATAATTAGAATCACAGAATTGCAGGGGTTAGAAGAGACCTCTGGAGATCATCTAGTCCATACACCTTGCTGAAGAAGGTACCCCAAAGTAAGTTGTAGAGGAAAACATCCAGGTGGCGTTTGAATATCTCCAGGGGACACTCCGCAACCTCTCTGCGTAGCCAGTTCCAGGCTCTGGAAACTCTGAAAGTAAATAACTTTTTTTCTCATGTTCATATGGAACTTGCTGTGTTCCAGCTTGTTCCCATTGTCCCTTGTTCTGTCTCTGGACTCTACTGAAAAGAGCCTGGCCCCATGCACTTGACTCCCATCCATTAGATATTTGTAAGCATTGATATTTATAAACATTCTCAATCTTCTATGCTCCAGAACCCTAAACATCTTTGTGGCCATCTGCTGGACTCTATCTAGCAGATCCCCATCTTTCTTAAATTGAAGAGCACAGAACACAGAACTTAAGATGGATGTGGCCTCAACAGGGCAGAGTAGAGGAGCTCTGCTGGCCACGCTCTTTTTAATGCATTCCAGTATACCATTAGCCTTCTTGACCATAACGGCATACTGCTGTCTAATGATCAACCTGTTATCCACCAGGACAGAGGAGAAGTCCCTCTCTGCAGAGCTCTTCTTCAGCAAGTCAGCCCCTAACTTGTATTGATGCTTGATGTTATTCTTTCCCAGGTGTAGAACTCTGCATTTGCCCTCATTGAACTGCATAAGGTTCCTCTCTGTCAAAGCCTCCAGACAGTCCAGATCTCACTGAATGGCAGCACAGCCTTCTGGTGTGTCAGTCACTCCTCCTCACTTCATATCATCAGAAAACTTGCTGAGGTTGCATTATCTATCCCTTCATCCAGGTCATTGATGGAGATGTTGAACAAGACTAGACCCAGGATCAACCCTGATCATAGTATGGACTGGATTGAAGGGACCCCAGGGATCAAGTTCCAACCCCCTTGCCACAGGCAGGGCCACCAACACCATGATCTGGTACTATACCAGGTTGCCCAGGGCCCCATCTAACCTGGTCCAGAATGCCCCCAGGGATGGAGCACCCATAGCCCCCCTGGGCAGTTTGCACCAGCACCTCACCACTTTCTCTGTGAAGAAATTCCCCCTGACATCCAGTCTAAACCTTCCTCCCTGAGCTTAAATCCAATCTAAATCTTCCCTTCTTGAGCTTAAAAAATATCACTAGCTATAGGTCCCCAACTACACTCTGTGTTGCTGATCACAACCCTCAGACTTCTGCCAGCCGGACAGTTCTCAGTGCACCTTACTGTCCATTCAACTATTCCACACTCCTTAAGCTTACCTACAAGGATGTCATGGGAGACAATGTCAACAGCCTTGTTGAAGTCAAGGTACACAGCACCCAGTCTCTCTCTTCATCTACCCAGTCAGACATGACATCATAGAAGGTTATCAGAATGGTCAAGCATTTCCCCTTGGTGAATCTATTCTGATGAGTCCTGATCACCTTCTTCTCTTCTACTTGCTTGGAGATGACATCCAGAATAAGCTGTTCCATCATCTTCCCAGATATAGAGGTGCAGCTGACTAGCCTGTCGTTTCCTGGCTCCTCTTTTTGATGATTGGAGTGACAATGGATTTCCTCCAGTCTTCAGATACCTCTCCTGTTTTCCATGGGAGAATAATGGGCAATCACTTCTGACAGCTCCCTCAGCACTCATGGGTGCATCCCATCGGGTGCCATGGATTTGCGTGACTCGAGTTTGCCTATATGATCTCTGACCACATCCTCCTTGTCTGAGGAGAAGACTTCCTTTCCCCAGAATCTCTCTCTTACCTCCAGGGTCTGGGATTCCCCCTTGGGAGACCCTTTCAGGCAGTAAAGCCTGAAGCAAAGTTGTTCAGTAACTCCACCTTCTCAGGGTCTTCCATCACCAGGGCACCCATTTCATTCAGCAGTGGGCCCACATTTTCCCTACTCTTACTTTTGTTAGTGACATACTTAAAGAAGCCTTTCTTGTCCTTGACTTTCCCCACTAGATTTAATTCCAAGTGAGCCTTCCTTGTTACGTCCCTGCATGCCCTGACAATGCTCCTATATTCTTCACAGCGGACGGATCTCTTTTCCACATTCGGTAGACTTTCGTTTTCCATTTGAGCTTCTCTAAGCTTCTTGCTCATTCATGTCATGTGTTTTTGCTGCAATAATTCTTATTAATGCATAGTTAATATTTATTCATATACCTATTAACTTTATTACCTTTTTTCTTTTTAATAGATACATGGTTAGAAACATGCTATATTAACTGAATTACATTCATATAATAATTTTTAATTCTATATTGAAATTTTCAGTAACTATCAGTAGAAATAAACTACGGCATAAATGCACAGTAACCCAATCTAATTGTGCTTTAATTGCAACACTATCACTACAAAGCATGATCAGACTTCCAACGTGTGTTTCTAAAATATAATTATTATTCTGTCTCACTTTTTGTCTGTCAGCTATGAATCCTCTATCTCCAATAATTCTTGAATGGGTTTGGCAGTCTCAGCCATTCTAAAAAGAGAATTTCAAATGTTATTTTGAATATGTCCATATGCTTCATGAAAATCAGTGTTAATGCAGAAAAGAGCTCTGAACAGAGCATTGATAGGGGAAAACTTCAGTCATTATAAACTCTCCAGTATGGCCACCTACTACTCAGCCATGAATGAAGTTCTTGTCAATGACATCATTAAACAGGGAAGGCAGGGGCTGAGGTCTACAGCTGAAGCTTTCTGGCTGCAGTGGAGATCCACTGTTTTCCTTGCTTTAAAACTTTTGTACTCTTTTACAAGGTGCTTATTCGGATTTTCTATACTGTTAAAAACGTCAAAAATTTTTTTATAATTTACTACATTTTTAATTTCTAGATGGTACCTGAAGAGTCAGAAGAGGTGTAAATATGGAATTGTATTTGTTTCTTGAATTTTTAGGTCTTAGGCATCTTAAGAAACATTTTGATTCTGTGGAAGTTCTGCTCCTTGTTTCTGCCACATTGTGAGGCTAACAGCCTTATTCCATATACAAAAGAGGTAGATGATTCCTAAATCATTCAGACAGAGCTTACACAGCTGGACAATTCTGGTAAATTGTCAGAGTCCATCTTCAGTAAAATGTTTTGTTCAGAGTGTTGTGGTGTCTCAAAGCCACAGCAGAATGCCTGAGTGTGGAATGGATAACAATTATTATAGAATGGGAAAGAAAATTAATGAAGAGTTACATGGCATTTAAAAATGAGTTTGCTTTAATCTTCCTTAACCTTTGCTCTTTCTGTATGAAGTGTCCTCAGAGAAGCATTCCCCAATTCAACAGTGAAAATGGATACAGCAGTGTTACAGTTCTCATTTTTAAGTAAAATCTGAGTTATTATGATTCATTTGGAGTTTAATCCTGTGATTTTTTATCTCAACATTATATGACATCATTAAAGACATCTTATATTGTTTTTGCCTATGGTTAGAAATTATGTCTGCTTAATCAATTCCATTATGCATTCAACCATCCATGACACATCAAAGGCTAATAAGATTTTTTAAAAACTTTGCTTGCTTAAAATGATTTCCCTCCAGATCAAGATGCAGAGCACAAAATATTAATCAGTTTAAATAAATATCAAGACTACCCAAATAATATGAATAATTGGCACAGTGCAGTGCCTACTGCCCAGTTCCCAACAGCTGGTCACACTGGCACATGGCACCTTCTCAACAGTCTTTGAGATAATGACTTTGGCATCTGCCGATGAGCGTTTGCTACTGCCCACAGAATTTACAACTCACAAGTGGGAAACAGAGGCTCCAACAGAACTTTTTTATGCAAGGTCTTTGAAATTTATTAATGTAATGCAAACACAAGCCTTCCAACCCATTAAATTGTTGATGTTATGCGAATCCACTCTGGAATTGCAGATCCTCATTAACATTATTTGCATGTTAATCTGCATCTTTTTAATTAGTGATATTATTTATGCACATAATTTTCGCCTACTGGTGCCAAGGCTGAAGCGCATTAATTAATCTACTGAGATGCCAAACTGTTTATTTTCTCCCGTACTTTTATTTGTTTACATGGTGTTTTGGATTCAGGGAAAATAAAAAAGAGCCTCAAGAATAAAAGCAGAAAGACAAGATTAACTAAAAGCTCTTTTTGTTTTCATAATTTAAATTGTAATATTAGCCAAATGTTGTGTTTCTTCCCTCAGAGATCGGTTATTCAGTTACATTACCTTGATGTATTATTAAAATTTATAATGGACTCTGGAGGCTTCTTTTAGTTCTCTCCTTCATTTACAGAATATACTCAATGTTATTTTAATCTTCCTACAACGCTTCCATGCATAGGCAATGATCAGTTCTCCCTTGCGAATCTCCAGTGCTGCTCCACTTTGCACAACTGATAAACATTTAAATAAGCCTTTTCAAAAAAGAATAGCATACTGAAATTATTAACCCATTGATGGAGTTAGGAATTGCCTGACAATTCATCTTTCTTCAAACTAGGTCAATTGCAACGTTTATCTAATCAACAGCACTGAACTGGTCTTATCTCTGAAATACTGCATGCCTTACACAGACAAGTCTAGAAAATATTAACTTCATAATTACCTTTAACTCTCATACATACTTATGTATTACACTTCGTGTTTCTCTCTTTCCCTTTTTGTTCTCTTCCTCTCACACGTACACAGATTCACCTCCCCAAACAATTTTTCTCCATCTAAAAGCAATATTGCAATATTTTCTCTTTCGTTGGATCCTTTCAGAGAAATAAATGAGTGCCAGAAGCCCATAGGAAGATAGAAATATCTTTTACCCACCAGTAAAATCTTCTGTTTGTAACCCTGGAAGAGCTGTGTGACATCATATTTTAAAATTGTGCTGTGTGCATGCACAGGAAAACTTATTGGACCATGGTTGAAACTGTGCTCAGGATGGGCATCAGACCACTGCGATACTTGAAGGAAATGTCAGATTTAAAGGCATGGAGAGACCATCTGTGCAACAGGTTGAAACTATAAGATGGTAGCCGTTAAAGGCTCTGTGTAGGCCTGAAATGAAAGAGTAAATCCTTGGAGACATGGATTAGTAGAAGTGGACAAAAGAAGCTCTCAAATATGGAAAGTGCATTTCACTCATAACAGAGAGATCATTTTCACACGTGACTTAGGTATAGACGTATGAATACCATATACAACTTCATGTATAATATTCTATGTTTTCTCTTACTGAAATTTCCAGCCCCATCCCCTTTTATTTTTTTCATATTCTTTTTCTCTTGTTATGATGGTCAGTACTCATTCAACCTCTGTCTGTTCTGGAAATGGAGAGTTACATAGCACATGTGTGACTAGTTGAATATGCGTACTTGCTTAAGCCACTGTAATTTAAGATTCTCAGGCTGGTTCCACCACCCTATCTCTGTTAGCTCAATAGACTACTGGTTATATTGACTCTACTTGCTCATGAGTGGAACAAGGCAGATGTTCATTTTACACTGTTAGAGGAATATGAAGTACCTATGGTAGAATCAAACCAACCAATGTTTATCAAGATGTTTTCCCAAATACAGCTTCTAAAAAATTAGACTAACACCACACAATTTTTGTCAGTCACCAATCTTTAGTCCCTTTAGTTTAAGTTGGCGGAAAGACTTCTATCTCACTGCAAATATCAGTAAATTAATCTAGCAAATACTCTATTTCCACATCTCTGTATTCAACTTGTATCATGTTTTGGAAACAGCAATTTGAATATATATTTATGTCTATTAAGTTTTGCAGGATAGTCTATATGTCACAGTCACAGAATTGCAGAGGTTAGAAGAAACCTCTGGAGATCATCCAGTCCTGCTAAAGAAGATTCTCTACAACAGATTGCACAGGAAGACATCCAGGTGGGTTTTGAATATCTCCAGAGAAAGAGACTCCACAGCCACTCTGGGGAGCCTGTGCTAATGCTTTGTCACTCTCAAAGTAAAGTTTTTCCTCAAGTTTGTATGGAACGTCCTATGTTCCAGTTTGTGCCCATTGCCCCTTATTCTGTCTGTGGGCACTACTGAAAAGAACTTGGCCCCATCCACTTGACTCCCACCCATTAGATATTTACAAGCATTGCTAAGATCTCCCTGCAGTCTTCTCGAGGATGAACTGCCTCCAGTCTCTCAGCCTTTCCTCATAAGGGAGACGCTCCAGGCCCCTAAATGACATTGTGGTTCTCCGCTGGACTTTATCTAGGAGATTCCAGTCTTTCTTGAACTGAGAAGCCCAGAAATGGACATGATACTCCAGATGTGGTCTCATCAGGGGATGAGAGGAGGAGGATCACCTCCCTTGATCTGCTGGCCATGCACTATTAAATGCACCCCAGGATACCATTCACTTTCTTGGCTATAAGGGCACTCTGCTGGCTTATGATCAGACTGCTGTCCACCAGGACACCCAAGTCCTACACTGCAGAGCTCCTCTCCAGCAGGTCAGCCACTGATGCATGTCATGTCTCAGTAGAAGAACAAAAGCATAAAACAAACAAAAACAACATACAGCATTATATTTCATTCTTGAGAAATTCAGGATGACCTTGGAATTGAAGTTTCTCATAATTAATTGAAAAAATGGGGCAGAATTAAGGCTCCATATCCATCTTTTTCATTTCCCAGTATCAGTTAAATATTTATGTTTTCTTACCGTATTTTTCTTAATGAAATCTCAATATATATTAACATATTTTAATATGGCTATGTATATGCATGACATAGTGAAAGACATCATGGTAACAGAGGATAACAAAGTACACACCTTGAGAGAGAGAATTGTTTATAATGACTTCTGAAGGAAGAAGTAAGAACTGATAAAGTGAAATATATAACTATCCTAGCAACATAGCAAGAAATACATTTTTTAAATGACCCCACCTGAAAAAACTTTTTGTATTACTTTTGGTATATGTTACGGAAGTGTGTGCTGTAACATTTTAATTCCAGTAAGTAATTTGTAGGTTTCTGTTTATTTGTTTATTTTCACACTCTGATTTTCAAAAAATTCAAATGTAAAAGTGAAAAATAAAACTTTACAAACACTCCCTAATTAAATTAAGTAATAATTCTGTCTGTGAAACTATATGATAGTTGACTCACCAGTTAAGTTAAGAAATTCTGTAACAGAGATGTCTATACTTACCTCTTACCAGTCTGGTCCTAGATGAATTTACCCCTGTTTATGCATAAAGCTCATGTAAATCCAGAAATAGAATTCACATCAATAGGCTTGTATGCTTGTTCTTTAATCATGCTTATACCCATTTTGCATTGGGTATGGTCATAAAATGATCAAATTCATTATTAATATGAGAAAAATGAACTAAATTGTTAGCCTTTTTCTAATAAAAGGAACATAAAATGAACTTTGTAATTATTTCTTGTTCATTATTGTTTAAGGAAATATAAATTCTTTGCATAGCTTATTATTCTGGATATATTCATTTAGAGCCAAATTTTCACCCAAGGGATAACTCATACAGATTTTCCTATTTGCCTGCAGACCAGGATTGGCACATAGAAATTGGGTAACTGTGCATGGAAATCAGTAGTTGGACATATGTAATCTTACCCACACACATTCAAGATTAATTTGCATTTTCCACTGGTGTATATTTCTGAAATTTCCTGAAATTTTGCCTCAGCTCATCTTGGTTACGGAAAGGATATTTAGTATTTAAAAGGAGTAAAAGCTAAATTATCTACTGAAATTCCCTTTAAGTACAGAAGGATAAGTGTAGTCACTGAGCAATCTTCTTGCCATCACATCTGTAAATGCATTCTATGAATATTAACTGTTGCCTAAGAAATGATGTTATCTATCTCATCTCTGAGTAGAATTTCAATAATTGCATCTTTCAAAATGTTCCAAAAAAATCCATATTTTAAACTATAGAACAGTTGTCAGAACACTTTCCCTAACAAACAATTGTTTCCATATTTTTATTTGTAATCACTGAGGTGAGCATATCTTATTTTATATATGGACCCAAGCCTTTTGTTTACACTGTATGCAAAAGTCACAGGCATTTTTTTTTATTCCTTTACTGGCTGCATACGTAAGCGATCTTCAGATGTCAATAGTCACACAACTGCGGAAGTTAATTTTATGAACATATCCCCCAGTAAACAGCATATTCTTTTTCCAGGCCTGGGTGGTATAGCCTGAGAGCACACCAAGCTAAATTTTATTCACTTTCCTTGCCATAACACAGAAAGAAAAATAACTATTTTTATCTTAGTTGAGGAAAAAAATATTTTCTATTTTATTATGAATTGCAGTATTTAAAAGAGTTCATTAATGAATACTTTATGAAGAACATATACACGAAAACATCATGATAAATAAAAATAAAATATATATCTGTACTTGAATGTTTTCTACCTCGAACGATGTGACATTTTTTCTTGCAGTATTGTTTTTTTTTTTTGTTTTGTTTTTCTGCAAACCACGATATAGTTTGGTGTGATTTTTTCCATTTTAATGAAATTGTTAAAAGAACAATTCTTTTCAAGTAGCAGATGCAGCTTTAATGAGACTGCAACAAAAAAATTCTTGAACACTTCCTTTCTAACTCAAATACACAGCAAGTGGGAAAAACAGGACTAAATTACAGACAAAAATCTCAACAGGTTGTATTATAAGCAGCATTTCTCTGAAAAGTTGTGCAAATTAGATCCTTAATCTGAAGCTTACAGATCTTTTATTACTATTATTATCTATTTTTTTCTGACTTTCCTTCCCTTGATTAGGAGCATTTCCCGCTTTTCAAGATGCTGGATAAAGTAGTAATGATACTAGCAGATAGATTGCTAAATGCTTTGCTTTATAAAAACATAGTTGCTCACAGGAATATATAGAAAAATTTAGGTAAAATTTGCTCAACTACATCACTTTTCATCTATTGTTGTTTTTTCTTCTCATTCAATCAAGATCAAGTGTGCTTAGAGAAGCATTTCATACATGGTGCTTTGTGGTGGATTTCATAGCTATTACTACTTTTCTAATACTTTAAATTGCAAAAAAAAAATTAAAGATTCCAGAGGTATCTTTTTTAAAACACTCAGATTTCAGTGAGTCACACTTGATAAATTTATTTTAATTATATGTTAAGTAAACATAGGTGTGCAGTGACATTTGCATTATGTGTGTTGGTTTACACCCTCTTTAATTATAACCAGTCTCTAAAGCACTTTCACATACTCTTAAATACAGCTGACCCTTTCTATATAATTTCATTTGGCTGTTAGTGTTTGGAGAACATCCAGCAAAGCACTTCAGCAAATTCAATAAACTACATACCATAATTAATATAAAATCCAGTAATGATGGTAAACCAGTCTTCCTAGAGAATGCCTGTTAAGACATCATAATTTGACTATAGGCATAAATATTTTTACTGAATTACATAACAAGAGTAGTTTAGAACTCATCCTGTCTTAAAATACAAGGTTTAAATACAGTGCTGTTGATGCAAATCATATCAAAGATACTATATGGATATCTTAAATTGTAAATTTCTGAGTAAGCATATTGGAAATTTATATTACTATTTGTGCTCTGTTGCAGCTGTGGAGGATGAATTAATACATAGTTTCAGTTCAAGGTTTAGCTTTACATTTACTTCAATAGCAAAAAAAGCCAAAGAGATGCAGTGAGCTGCGTTGTTATTCAAATATTTATTCCAGCGTTTATATTCATCTATGACTGTGTGTAGAGGAGATAGAAATAGTATCTTTCATCAACAGACATTAAGTAAAATCAAGCAGTTAGGGTAATTTCACTTTGTGACATATATGCCCACTTAAAATATCTATTCTATATGTCAAACCAGATAATGTAAAAGTGGATTTTAATGGGAATAATGTATCTGACTTTATTTTAAGTGTACCTATCATTCTATATTTGACAGGCAGCACCACAAGACTTTCTAAAATGCAATAATTTTTGGCATTCTTCTCTGTAATGATCTGTCCACCCAGAAGAATTTCTAAACTAGAAGAATGAATCTGGGTCTGAACAGAAAAATAAACTCCTCACAATCAGCTTGTTTTCAAGATGCTTCCAGTGTTATTATTCCATTAATAATGCATTTTTAGTTGTCAAAACTGATCAGCATCATAGTTCTTTTCATAGATACTGTTTATTATAAATCACTTCACAACAATAGATTATTTTGAGGTGAATAAGAAACAAAACCATTCACTGTCAACTGGAATTAACAGTCAGGAAGCTATAGTCTTTTAGATGGGGAAATAGGAAAATTAGCATTCAGAGATCTGTTTTAAAATATCAGCATGTACTTGTTGACATAAGAAAATGAACAATGTGTAGTCAGGCAGAAAGATTAAAGTTATCTGAAACATTTCCTAATTGTTCTTGTTGGCTAATGAGAAAGTAATGTTAGAGCAATAACAACTTTTTTGAGTGACTCAGTTGGGGTTTGTATCACATGTAAAATAGATATTATATTTTATGAAGAACCCTCTCAAGAAATCAGAACTGTTTTAATCAAACTTTACTGTTGTAAAAATATGTTAATGTTATCCTCAGACCTTTTAAGACCCTATTGTTTACCAGTTACAGGAAGAATTCAATTTCCACATTATGTTTATGTATGTTGAATAGAGAGGAGACATTCCATCAGAGAGATCCCCATTGCTAGAACAGATGGGCATTGTCTCAGGACTGTTAAACAGGGCAATATGGAACATTTTATTTCACACATAAAGCAAACCTAGTAAAATTAGCTCTTTTCAGTGCTTTTGACACTTTGGTGGAGAAAATCTCCTCTCACCTGGGGAGATGAGTATAAGACATCTGAATCACTTTTGACTTGGGGAATTCCATATGTAAAAACTGACATTTTCTTTTTTTGGTTTTTCACCCACTGCCCCAGGTCCCTAGAAAAACCTGTTAAATGCTAGTGAGAAAAAACTGCGGCGTTCCAACTTCTTTTGTCTTACATGAAAAATCACTGTTTTCATTCTAAATTATCTTTATAAATTCAATAAAAGAAATTATAGTTAGTTCTTCCTCTTTAGTAATGAGTTTTAGCTGTGGTGATTTCAAGAGATCTCCATGAAGCTGATCAAATGTCATTACTAAAGATGGGAAATTGAGTCATAAGGAGATGACAGTAAAAAGGACTTCATAAGTAAAGAAAAGGTACAAGTAATTATCACTCAAAAACTACTCCAGCCATTCTTGTGCATTAGTCTTGATCCCCAGTAATAAATGCTGAAGAGTCAAGGTGCCCCCGAGAGAAATATCTTGGGGGGTAGTCATAATCCACAGTTCTTACTGGTATATTACAAACTGCCAGGACACTTGTCTGCTAGATGTCTTCAGAGTTCCAAAATATTCAAAAAACCTCAGAGCATTTCCGTAGAGATCCCCAGACAAGTGGTGGCAATTCCTGAACTACAATCTTGGTAAAATAGTTTTGAATATTGTGTTCTCATGCCTGCACATGTTAATGAATCTCTTCCAGTGTCTTTGCATTCTTCAGCATCAAACGATACAGACTGGAAAGAAAAAAAAATGCCTTGTATTGAAAGCTCTCTTCTAAAGAATATGAATAACCCGTATGATTGTTTCTTGCCAGTTATCTTAGGTTAATGAAACCTGAAGAAGCAATAAAGAAAATATCAGGCCTCTCCAAAAGGATGATACACATTTTCACACAAGCTTAAGACACAAGAGCATCTTAAGGGTAACTCTAGAATTTTTTCCTATAGTCTAGTTAGCTCATCTGCTAGGTTGCTCCATTCAACTATTTGGTCTTCTTTCTTCTATGCTTGCAATATGGCATAAAATGCTAACAGGGTATAATTGTACCCAAACAGGTAGGTGTTTACTCAGTGCAGATGAATAAATTTATCCCCATATCTCACTGAATTGCTTCCTTTTTCAGATAAATAAATAACAGACAATAGCCAGGTGAATACTTCTCTGGCAGCAACTTCATTTCTAAGATGATTCCAAAGCTTCAAATACCATAATGGCACAATCCAAACTGCCAGGAGGAAAAAAATCAATTTGCTTCAGTTCTTTACCCTATCAGCACCCCATCTGGTATGTTCTAACCATAATGCAAATAAGCAGAAAGGCGACCCTGAAACAAATAAAAGAAAAAAGAAAAAACTGCCACAAAAAAAAAAACAAAAAAGAAAAAAGAAACCCACTAACTCTTAGCAAACTCATGAAAAAAATATAAGGATATTAGGTCATCTTATAGAATCATAGAATCAATCATAGAATTGCTCACTTTGGAAAGGACCTTAGAGATCATCAAGTCCAACCACAACCTAACCATACTACCCTAACTCTAACAACCCACCACTAAATCGTGTCCCTGAGCACCACATCCAAACGGTTTTTAAACACATTCAGGGATGGTGACTCAACCACCTCCCCAGGGAGCCTATTCCAGTGCTTAACAACCCTTTCTGGAAAGAAGTTTATCCCGATATCCAACCTAAACGTCCCCTGGTGCAACTTGAGGCCATTTCCCCTTGTCCTGTCACCCGTCACCAGTGAGAAGAGACCAGCCCCACTCTTGCTGCAATCACCTTTCAGGTATTTGAAGAGAGCAATGAGGTCTCCCCTCAGTCTCCTCTTCCCCAGACTAAACAGCCCTGGTTCCTTTAGTCTCTCCTTGTAGGGCATATTCTCCAAGCCCTTCTTTGGACCATTCTAGATTCATGCTAGGATGATGAAAATGTTCATATTGCCACTGAGTGACTTTCACTTGGGAATCTTTTATCACAGGGACAGTCTCCGGAAGCAGGTCTACACGTAGTTTCTGAGCAGATTACATTTTCATTTCTGCTTTTAATATATTTTAAATATATATTGCCAAATACCCAACATAAATGGCTGGGATTAACAGCCTCCTACACAAAACATCAGGTATGCTCACCATATGCATAAGCTGAGGTAGGAAACATCAGCCTTGAAACAAATCCATCCTTACTAAGTGATCAGACTCCAGGGCTCTTTTTCTTTGTGTCAACAATGTTACTTCTGTCATTGTGTTTACTTTTCTTTTCTTGCAGAGTGTTCACTAATGTACTCCCTCACAGCCCAAAAACATTAAACATCATGAAGCAAGGCTGAGGTCCTATGGCAATGTTTCATGATGTTGAACTGCAAGCTAGATCCCTGAATCCCTATCCTGCAAGTCACAGAGCATGTTTTAGGAACCATCAACTACAAGAAGCATTAGCAGCAAAAATCAAGGATTATTTGTGCATTGTGCAACATCTCTTTCCAAAATTGCAGTATATGCCTGTACATTTTGACATACTCATCCACTCTTAATCAAAATAACAAAATACCAAAGCACTAACGGTAAATCTTTAAGTGATTTATTTAAATTTAGATCAAGAAAGTAGAAAATAATTTTAAATATTATATAGAAAATATTCAATTATTATTTTTAATTAGACAATACCTGCATGAAGTAAAAAAAATTTAAATATATGTATTATCTTTGCAGACAAAATGTTATTTAAAAGCTTTGACTGTTCACTTTCATTGCAGCCAAGCCTGACTATTTAACACTCCTCTGTGATGCTTAAAATTTAATGATTATTTTTCCCTCTATGACTTTCCTAACTCAGAAAAGAGGGTTAGAAAGAGTGCTTTGATTTGTACAAGTGCACCATAGCCTGTTGCACACCATTCTGATCTGAGGGCTGTCACTTCTTCCAGCCATCAAGCCACTTCTGAAGAACCAGAAAGCTGTCAAGTACTACTTTCTGTCAAAAAGCAAAAAGGAAATACACATTTTGATCTGGAATTCTACCTTGGACCATGTACATGGACTTGCTGATGACAACTGCCTCTCCATGAGTATACAATATTTTTCTTGTATGCTTACATGAACTCTGTATCAATCAAAGCATACTCAAGCATATGACAAAACACTGAACTTAAGAAGTCTGAAGTGCCGGATGATTTTCTAGTTAAATGGAACGTGAAGGAGGTAATAGTTTCTGACCAAAAAATACTTCTCTCATTGTATGAAACTTCACTGCCACAGAGAAAGAAAAAAAATCCACTTAGAAGCCACTTTTCACAGATTTTAGATCTAAAAGATTTAAAAACAAAACAAAACAAAACAAAAATCATTTCAGCAATGATAACCACGCCAAGGTAATGCCAAGTATTTCATCAAGGTACAAGTGTACAGCTACACTTTAAATAAATAAATAAAATCTAACATGAGTAGAACTATGACAGTACAAAATGTGTGGTTATTCCTTAATATGTAGACAAAATACTTAAAAGATATTCTCAATAGGACTAGATGTTCCGTATTTTTGGTTCAAAGCAAAGAATCTTCTATAATTCTTGACTGTAATAAGATTTATTTGTGCTAAACATTTATAAGCTGAAAAATGTTGCTGACTACAGCATGGGAGAAGAAGTTCATCAAAGTTTCCAAAACTAGAAAAATTTTCCCCTGCTGTGCCATGACCATGAGCTTTTTTCTCAGGTCCCTTCAGTGTTCAAGAACTATCACATTCCTGATAGCCTTAAAATAGAATGTAGACCATGAATTGGTCCTAATGACTTTACTTAGAGTGTTTCTAAAGGTACTCTTACTGCCTGTTGCATCCTCCTTCCCTGACATGAGTAAAGTCTATTATTCTCAGTTCTGGTAATACGTTAACCTGTTGGCATGTGATAGAGAACTGAATATATTGTTTTCAAAAGATTTATTCCAAAGGCCTTCTTCTCATGACACTTAAATATATGTATGAAGTGCCATACTGACGAATAACTCTTAAATGTTATGAATTCAAGGACTCTGCAAATGTTTTTAACTATGTAAGTTTTTCTTTTGACCTGACACTTCTTTTTCAACACTTTTTTCTCTTTCTCTATTGTAGCAAAATCCTTTTTCTCACTTTATTTTGCCACCTCAGTAACACAGTTTCTACAACAACAAGACATATGGTGCACTGTATCACAAGCATGCCTTGGCACTAGTGTTTGCCTAAGGTCAGCCATAAAAGTTGTGTACCCAGAGGCAGTGACTTTAAGTATATCAAATGCCAGCAGAGAAAATTTACTATTTTGGAGGTAAGTTTTGGCCAAAATTAAAATTACTTGACTGTTCTAGCATTTCAGCTCCACTGCTGACTCTTTCAGAGTCTTTCATAGTCTTTCATTTGTCTTTCATTGTTTCAGTACCAAAAAGATTCAGAAAATGCAAAAGTTAGACATATTAAGAGACATAAAGTTAAAGACAAAAGTTAAAGACATATTAAGAGTATATCTTACCCAGAGGTAAAATTCAGCATGACAGTTGTAAATATTATTGTCTTCTTCTCATTTATAACATCTTATGCGTTCATACTATATTAATTTAAAATATTAATATTATTTGATTTGAGCCTTGACTTCCTTATCTCATGTATTACATTACATCAGTGACTACATATTTTTTCTCAAACTATATATACACCCACAATTATTTTTTCTTTTTTTATTATTACACCTATCTTTATGCAATGCAAATATATTTTCTGATAGCCAGAAAATACTGCCCATTCCAATCTGCAGATTTGTAATATTCAAGCATCATTAAAGCTAAGATTTGTTCAGATGCAACATCAAGAAAGTACCAGAGGATGCTGCAACTGTCTCTATGATCATATTATTTCTTCTTCTTTTTTCTTTTTTTTAGTTCCTTGTGTCTCATCTAGGTGCAAACATGCTTCACATTTTCCTTATTTTATCCTTCCCAATTTTGGATATCTTCATTGCATATGATATGATGGCAGGTGAACCTAGGGAGGCCATGTAATTATTCACTAAACTTTTCACTAAAATTCTACTTTCTAATTTTATACATTGAATGATTTCACTTACTTCTTTTTTTTTTTTTTTTTTTGAGACACATGATATCAAGAACACTATTTAAATTATTAGGTAGAATAGACAATGGCTAATCCTGGTCACCTCCTACAACTTCAAGCTTTTTTCTTTCAACCTATCAGTCTTTCCTCACAGGTAATTTCTCAAAGATATTATAGATAAATTAAGAAAAAAAAAATTAGATGTTTTCTCAATTTCTGGAGAAGTACTCATTAATGAAACTATCCCCTTATAGCTGACAATCCCAGGATTTTCCTAGATCTATCTAATTTTTACCAAATCCCTAGATATGTCAAATATGAATATTTGTGGGTCATTTCAGGTAGGGAGAACACCATCATAATCATTCAGCTGTAGAATTTCCAAACATATATTGTCTTCTCCAGAAACCCTGTATCATACAGTGATGAGGCAAGATACAAACACTTTTCTGCTGTTCATCAAAGGATGCCAGAAAGTTTATGGTCTTTGGAAGAGGAGGCAAGCAACTTATGATGATTACAAGTACGTAGTGAAGTTGTGCAGGGAGAAAATTAGAAAAGCCAAAGCTCAACTAGAACTGAACTTGTCCACTAAGGTGAAGAACAAGAATAAATATTTCTATAAATGCACCAACAGTAAAAGGAGGGCTAGGGAGAATCTCCATCCCTTTGGATGCTGAGGGCAACACAGTGACTGAGGATCAGGATAAGGCTGAGGTATTTAATGCCTTCTTTGTCTCAGTCTTTAATAGTAAGACTAGTTGTGCCCTGGGCACACAACGCCTTGATCCCCTGGTAGATGGAGATAGGGATCAGGATAGGCCATGCACAATCCACGATGAGATGGTTTTGGACCTGCTCCGAAAGCTGGACACTCACAAGTCCATGGGGCCAGATGGACTGCACCCCAGAGTGCTGAGGGAGTTAGTGGATGTGGTTGCCAGGCCGCTCTCCATCATCTTTCAACAGTCCTGGCTAACCAGGAATGTCCCGGTGGACTGGAAACTAGCAAATGTGATTCCCATCTTCAAAAAGGGCCTGAAAGATGATCCTGGTAGCTATAGAACTATCAGTCTCACCTCGGTGCCAGGGAAGGTTATGGAACGGATAATCTCAGGAGCCATCATGGATCAGTTAAAAGTCAACCAGGGGATCAGACCCAGTCAGCATGGGTTCATGAATGGTAGATCCTGTTTGACAAACCTGATTTTATTCTATAACAAGGTGACCCGCTTAGTAGATGAAGGTAAGGCTGTTGATGTGGTCTACCTGGACTTCAGTGAAGCCTTTGACACTGTCCCCCACAGCATCCTTGTGGAGAAGCTGGCTGCCCATGGTTTGGATGGGCATATGCTCTGCTGGGTGAAACACCGGCTGGATGGCCAGCCCAAAGCGTTGTGGTCAGTGGAGTTAAATCCAGTTGGTGGCCAGTCACGAGCAGTGTCCCCCAGGCCTCGGTACTGGGGCCACTTCTTTTCAACATCTTTATCAATGATCTTGATGAGGGAATTGAGTGCACCCTCAGTAAGTTTTGCAGATGACACCAAGTTGCTAGGGAGTTTTAATCTGCCAGAGGGTAGAAAGGCACTACAGAGGGACCTGGATAGACTGCATTGATGGGCCAAGGTAAACTATGAGTTTCAGTAGGGCCAAGTGTCGGGTCCTGCACTTTGGTCACAACAACCCCAGGCAACCCTTCAGGCTTGGGGAGGAGTGGCTGGAAAGCTGCGTGACAGAAAGGGACCTTGGTGTGCTGATGGACAGTCAGCTGAATATGAGCCAGCAGTGTGCCCAGGTGGCCAAGAAGACCAATGGCATCCTGGCTTGTATCAGGAATGGTGTGGTGAGCAGGAATAAGGAAGTACTCCTGCCCCTGTATTTGGCATTGGTGAGGCCCCACCTCAAGTACTGAGTTCAGTTTTGGGCGCCTCAGTAAAGAAAGGACACTGAGATGCTGGAGCAGGTCCAAAGAAGAGCAACAAGGCTTGTGAAGGGATTGGAGAATATGCCCTACGAGGAATGACTAAAGGAACCAGGGCTGTTTAGTCTGGGGAAGAGGAGACTGAGGGGAGACCTCATTGCTCTCTTCAAATACCTGAAAGGTGATTGCAGCAAGAGTGGGGCTGGTCTCTTCTCACTGGTGACGGGTGACAGGACAAGGGGAAATGGCCTCAAGTTGCACCAGGGGACGTTTAGGTTGGATATCGGGATAAACTTCTTTCCAGAAAGGGTTGTTAAGCACTGGAATAGGCTCCCTGGGGAGGTGGTTGAGTCACCATCCCTGAATGTGTTTAAAAACCGTTTGGATGTGGTGCTCAGGGACACGATTTAGTGGTGGGTTGTTAGAGTTAGGGTAGTATGGTTAGGTTGTGGTTGGACTTGATGATCTTTAAGGTCCTTTCCAACCCGAGCAATTCTATGATTCAATGCAGGCAGACTAATTCTTTTCTCCCACATAGTCTTTTCTCCTTGTGGCCTTCCAATACTTGAAGGGAGCTTATAAACAACAGAGGGAACAATTGTTTAAGAGGGTAGATAGCAGTAGGACAAGGGGGAATGGTTTAAAACTGAGACAGGGGAG